>NW_008337073.1:3119056-3129827 GCF_000622305.1 Nannospalax galili | reverse complement strand
AGTTTTGGAGTTCCACATCTGAGGATTCAACAAATTCAGGATAGAGAAGATTTGCAATTGTGTCAAACTGTATCTATGCTGAACATAGACTTTTCCCCCTGTCATTATTCAACTATGTACATAACACTGACATTGTGTTAGGAAATGTGAGTAATCTAGGTGGTTCAAAGTATACAAGAGGTGTACACAGATGTCTGCAAATCCTGTATCATTTCATATATGAGAGTTGAGCATCTGCAGAGTCCTGGGGCCAACGTCCCACAGATACTGATGTATGGGATGATGGTATTTGCTATTATTTACACAGCCTTTTCTTCTTCATAGGGAGAAGGCAGTGTTCACACATACATATTTTTAAAATTCTTTATACATTTATTTTTATGTATGAGTGTTTTGCCTGCATGTATGTAAGTGCACCTGTGCACGAAGTGCCAATGGAGGCTAGATGAGGGCATCAGATTTCCTGAAACTGGAGCTACAGATGTTTGTTAACAGCCATGTGACTGCCAGGAACGGAATCCAGGTCCTCTGCAAGGGCAACCAGTACTCTAAGCTGCTGAGCCATCTCTCCAGCTCTACCACCTCACACATAAACACATATTTAGGCACAGCCACGGACACACCTGTTCTTGCAGGCGAGCCTGTGGACTGAGAGGGCAGCAGACCTTTGTGGGAAATGGAAGTAGTGCCTGGTGTCTTCCATCCCAGCAGGGTGAACTCATCTTGTGTCCTTGAAGAAGGTGGGAAGTGGACTGGGAGGGGCGTCTTGCTCCAGGCCATCTGTCATTTTGCCTGTTGAACTGCCCACACTTTAGACTCCTGGCCTGGTAAGATGACAGCATGGATGTGGTGACAATGACATTCATTTCCAAATGAACTCTTCACTTGCCCGGAACCACTGTTGTCCCTGTTGCCAGAGGATCCTTACTCCCATTTAGCTGAAGTTGGTCTGGCCCTTGTCTTACTGCCTGAGGCTCATCCAGAAAGGCTGAATACTTGGCCCTGGCTATGAGTCACATTTCATATTTCATGGGAGATGACAAAGTGGCTGGTTCCCCATACGGAAAGGAGGCAGATGTGTGAAACTGTCTCTCAAGCCATAGAAAGTCACTTGGCTCAACTGGACAACCATCAGCGTTTGTCAGGTTGCCAGGCAACAGGAAGCAACAAATACTTATGAGTCTGGGATTGAAGGGGTGAAAACCAGACGTTTCTAAATTTCTTTGTCACTTACCATAATAAGAGCCCTACCCAAGTGCTGAGCTGTCCTGGACTGACTTGAATCACCCTTCATTCTGGCCAAGAACCGAAGAGCCAGATGTCCTCAAGTACAAGCTTCTAATGGTGAATCATTTATATGCTATGAACCCCAGTTTTCTCATCTGTCATATGGGGCAATGAGCAGTGCCTGACAGCCATTCTCAGCAAATCCTAGCTGTTATTGCTTACACTGTGAGTTTTCACAGCAAACTATTGGTAGGAAATGTCCACTTAGAGACAATAGGGCTGTGTACAGACATTCACAGGCCTTCTCACATTCCTGGAATCTACCTTGGAAGAAAAGAGAAAACCATCTTTTCGGCTGCCTCAAAGTCCACCTTCTTGTTCTCTCCTGAGGGACTTTCCTTGCCAGTGTCTGCCTTGGGAACAGACATCCCCTGGGCTGTGCTGGGTCCCCTCTGATGTATGTACTCTGCTCACCTTTCCCAGACCCTCCCTGGCTCCAGTCTCACCTTCAGCCCTTGAAGTTTCCCCAGTGGCTCAGTAGTCAAATGGAATCCACTTTGGAACCTGCTTTTGGAGAGGCAGGACCCGCCTTGGTTTTTTTCCCCATGGCCATACTTCCTCCCCGTGGATGGGCATACATTTGGCTCCATCCCCAAAGCTGGTGAACTTGATACACACACACACACACACACCCCTCTTCTGGTGCCCTGCTGCTGGGCTCCCAGGGCACCCTGTTGACCCAGGCCCTTCCCACTGCCACTTTTTTGGGTTTCACTTTGGTGTGCGTGCGTGTCTGTGTGTGCACATGTAGAGGTCAGAGGTTGATTTCAAGGTGTTTCCTCTACCTTATTTTTTGAGTCAGTGTCTCTCATTGAACTTGGAAGTTGCCACTTTGGCTAGACTGGCTCGCCATGATCCTTGGGGATGCTCCGTCTCTGCCTCCCTCATTCCCAGTGCTGGGGCATAGGCTTGTCTATCCCCTATGCCTGGCCTTTTTTTTTTTTTGGTCTTTTTGAGACAGGGTCTTCCTGTAGTCCCAGCTGTCCTGGAACTCACTGTGTAGACCAGGCTGGCCTTGAACTCACAGAGATCTGCCTGCCTGTGCCTCCCGAGTGCTGAGATTAATGGTGTGCACCACCATGCCCGGCTGCCTGGCTTTTTATAAGGGTGCTGAGGATCTGAACTCAGGTCCCCATGCTTGCACAGCTATCTGCCCAGCCACCCCCAACACATTTCCACTTTTTATTTGCGGAGTAGGGGTTAGCATGTGATGATATCACCATGGTGCTGCAGAACATGCCCTCTGTCTTTTATTAACCACAGACAATAGGTTCTTCATGTCTTCCCTTTAGAGAACAGCTTTATTGAGACTTAATCCCCACCTGGTACAACTGACTCATGCAAACTGTAGCTCTGTGACTGTGGCTGTGCTTGGTGTTGGGTGGCATGGTGGTCAGCTGGAAACCCGTAATTAAAGACACCATTACTCCCTTCCCTTGACCCTCTCAGACCTGGGTAGCCACAATCTACATTCTAAATGTATGTAATTTCTTTCTCCTCTCTCTGTCTCTCTGTCTCTGTCTCCCTGTAGCCCCAGCTGGCCTGGAACTCCCTATATAGACCAGGCTGGCCTTGAATGCACAGAGGTCTGCCTACCTCTGTTTCCTGAGTGCTGGGATTAAAGGTGTGTGCCACCACACCCAGCTCGAAAGTGTAGCCCAGACTGGCCTTGAACCTTGTGATCCTCCTGCCTCTGTCTCTTGAGCACATCCTACTGGTGTGGGCCACCACAATCAGCTTTAAGGAAAAAAAAAAAAAAAAAAGAGCTTTTTGAGATAGGGTTTTACTATGTAGCCCAAGCTGATCTCAAACCTCCATTCCTTATGCCTTAGCCTTCTAAGTGCTAGGACTTACATGTGTGTGCCACTATACCCAGCCTAGGATGGATTTTTTTTCTATTCCAGATATTCATTTAATTAGGATATATAATATGCAAACTTTATAATTTATAGACTTCCTGGTTTCTTTCATTTAGCATGGTGACCTCTGAGTCTGCCCCTGGTTTAGCATGTCTCAGACCTTCCTGCCTTTTAGGGACTGAGTAGCAATCCATTCTAAAGCTGTATCTCATTTGCCTACTCACTTGTCAGTTGATAGACATGTGAGTCATCCCTTAACCTGTCAGGGTCCAGCAGCCTTATATCTGTGACTGCCTTTCAATTCCCAAACAATGTTTTTGAGGAGAGACTTTAAAAAATATCTTTTTATTCAAAGATTTCTGTGTGTGTGTGCGCGCGCGCGCGCGCGTGCGCACGCACACCTGAGTGTCTGTCTGACTGACTGTATGTCACATGCGCAAGTGCCCCTGGAAGCCAGAAGAGGGCATCAGATCCCCTGGAGCTGGAGTTACAGGCAGCTGTGAGCTACCTCATGTGGGTGCTGGGAACTGAACTCAGGTTTTCTATAAAAGCAGTATATGCTCTTAACCACTGATCCATTTCTTCAGCCCCTAAAAAAATCATTTTTATCAGAGCTCTTAATTTGCTCATGAATAATCCTTCCTCAGATATTATGTTCTAAGCCTATAAGAAATACTTGAATTAAAGTTCTTTTAAAATTAGTTTATAAGACTGGGCAGTTGAAGTAACAGTTTCTCTAGTTGTTTTGTGTAAATATTTAGGTTAAAAGATTTCACTCAATTTAGATGAATGTTCAAAGTGGCTGAGGAGAAAAAAAAGCTAACTTTTTTTCTCCCAAAGAGGAAAGCATTAGGAGTCATAAATAAATATACTCTAGAGTTTTAATGGAGGATGTGCCATGCCCCATGCTTTTTTATAACAGGAATGGCTTAGGGTCGGGCGGGCCCAGGACATCCTTATTTGAAATCCCGTGGGCAGCTGGTCTCCCTGGCATAGTCTTTACCCAGGCCCAATGCTGCTCTCAGTAGAGATGCCATTGCCCAGGCATAGGTGGAACTTTTCAGTTTCCCCAGTTCCTCTGAAGGTTTGCCGGCACTGACTGTGGGAACGAGGTCAGCTGGAGTCACAGGATTCTGTGGGGTGAGTTTGCAGGCCAGAGCCCCAGCACACCAGCCATGGGACTGTTCAACTTGGAGTCTAATCTGACCTGTCCCAAGCATGGGCACTCCTTCTCTGTGCTGTGCTGGGCAAGATCTCTCTGGGGTTCACACAGCTGGGATTTCCTGGGTTGCATGGGAACCTTCCATGCCCCTCCCTTAGACACCTGCCCCAAGGAATTCCTTCTTGAAAATCTCAGAGACTTGGGGAGCTGGTTTTGAGCCCTTTCCTCCTGTCACTGAAGGGACAAAAATGTAACAAGATGGGAGGCAAAAACCTAATACACACATACTTAGAACCAAAAGCATGATCAACAAGGAGTGTCTGAATAAACGAGATAGCTCCATTAGGAGTGCTCTGCTGGCCCTCCACTCTCGTGTGGAAAGGTGAAAAAGACTCAGGGCTTTAGTACCAGTGGATCTTGATGGCTCTGGGCTCATGACTGCATTTCTGTGCTTATTTGTCTTGGCAACAGAAGGATGCTACCTTCCTCACTCCATGAGGCTGCTGGTGGGGGCGGGGGTTCCCATAGATGGCTTACACACTAGATGGGTGGTCCTATGCAGCACTCATTAAAGCTCTTCTTCCTCAAAAGATTTATTTTACCATTTCCTACCCACATTTTAGGAGGAACTATTTATAAGGAACCTTCAGGGTCCTTTTCCCATAGAATGGCACTGGTTCTTTGAGCCAGAGGAAAGTCATCTTTGTCTCTCTGGAGTGCCTGGCACCCCTTGAGTCAACTACAGGGTAAGGCACGCAGCAAAAATTTGACACATGGAATTGGGCAGGTTCTGCAGGAACTAGTCTATCAGTTTCGTAAACGTCAAGAACAGCATAGCCTTTCATATAAAATCCACATTCGTAAGAGCTATGAAAACTTTTGCCTTGATTGGTGATTTTCATTTACATCGTCACATTTAAAGACAAAGCTTTAACTGAAGAGCTAAAAGTAGATACCAGCAACCTAGAATCTGATGTGGAAGCCATAAATATCTAAGTTGGCAGTTTGTTTCCTCCAGTGGCTTTCTTGGCAGAAAATAAAGACGACAAAAATGACTGCATGACTTAAGACAATGTGGATTGCTGGGCAATGACACTTAAACATTTAAATTTCTATAATATGCCCAGCCTGCAGAGTGCTGTCCCTGAGGTGAGACAGTACTGTATTACTGTGAAAAGACTCCCTTGCTACATACGAAGGGGCTGTGTGAGTTATTTAACTGCTGTAAGTTTATTTCCTATTTTTTGGCATGTGTATGTGTGTGTAGTGTGCATATGTGAAAACTGACACGCGAGCACACTCAGGAATATGTGTGTGAGTGCATGTGTGTGCATGTAGGTGAAGCTGACATCTGGCATCTTCCTCATCCGCTTTCCCCTTTATTTACTGAGGAGGGTCTCTCACTGAACCTAGATATCTCAGATTCGGGTTAATCTAGCAGGCTTGCCCTGCAGTCTGACTCCTGAGTTCTGGGATGTTACGCAGCCAGCACACCTGCCTAGCTTGTATAAGGATGCTGAGGATCTCAACTACAATCCTCATGCTTGTTCATGGCAAGAACTCTGTCCACTGAGCCATCTGCCCAGCTCTATTTCTTAATTTAAAAACAGGAATGACAAAACCCGCTTGTAAGATTACTATGCAAATCACATGAACTAAGGTATAAACTATCTCCTCCTCAGGGTAAGTGTTGCCAACTCAATGGAGACTTTTGTGATGATAAAAATATCACAAATAATATGGATGAGAAAGTTGCCAAAGACTAAAGACTACACCCTTGCAATTAGCAGGACTGGAGGGCAATTTTGAGCCTTCAGCCTCTGAGTTCATTTCTCTCAGCGGTCCTGTGTACCGCAGGAATATTTTGGTGCTTTTGCTAGCAAAACTCCCCATTCCAGTGTACCCCTCCTTTGGTGTCTCTGGCTCACCCGTTTCACATTTTGTCTGCTTTTCTATTCACAGAACATCATCAAGAAAGTGATTGGGCAGAAGTTCGTGTACAAGTTTGTTTCTTTCCCAGAGATCCTAAAAATGGATCCTCACTCTGTGGAGATCAGCCGGGAGAGCCTTCTGCTGCAGGACAGCGACTGTAAGGTGTCCCCCGAGTGCCGCGAGGCCCATAAGCATGGTTTATCTGCTCTCAAAAGTACTAGCCGCAACGAATACATCCACTCAGGCCTGTACTCGTCCTTCACCATCAACTCCCTGCAGAACACCCCAGAGGCCTTCAAGGCCATCAAAACAGAGAAGCTGGAGGAGCCGTGCGATGACAGTCCCCCTGTGGAAGAAGTCAGGACTGTGATCAGGTTTGTGACCAATAAAACCGACAAGCACATCACCAGGCCGGTGGTATCCCTGCCCTCCACGTCTGAGGCTGCAGCCGCGTCTGCCTTCCTGGCTTCATCTGTGTCAGCCAAGATCTCCTCTTTAATGTTGCCAAATGCTGCCAGCATCTCATCTGCATCGCCCTCCTCATCTCGGTCCCCATCCCTGTCCCCCAACTCTCCCCTCCCTTCTGAACACAGAAGCCTCTTCCTGGAGGCCGCCTGCCATGACTCGGATTCTCTGGAGCCTTTGAACCTGTCGTCAGGCTCCAAGACCAAGTCTCCATCTCTTCCCCCAAAGGGTAAAAAACCCAAAGGCTTGGAAATCTCTGCTCCCCCACTGGTGCTCTCTGGTACCGACATCGGCTCCATCGCCCTCAACAGCCCAGCCCTCCCCTCAGGATCCCTCACCCCAGCCTTCTTCACCGCACAGGTAAGGCCCATTCCCATGCTCCTCTAGAAGCAGAAAGAGCCACCAGAGCCACTTCCCCTGGCCTCCAAGAGATACCCCATGACCACTGTCTCAAAGTCACTGTGTACACAGGGCGAGAAATTACTTCTGCAGACATGCACAAGGAAAGACTTGGTATCTTGGTGACTGAAGACCGTTTGATTGACTTCTTTTGTGGCCCAGATTGTCTGCAGATGGATCATGCCATAAGGAAGATCTAAATGGGGAGAAGTTCAGGGGCAAATTTGCAGCTTCAGGGGCATTTAGGCCTTGGGAATTTTTTATGGCCAGTCTTCTGGGGCACTTAGAAGCTGTTTGTATTCTGCTTACAAGAAAATGGGTGGTCACGGCTGGTACCTTAGCAGTTGTCAGTGTGGAACAGTGTGTGCCGTTTTGGCCTTTAGCAAGAAACATGAAAGTTACACTCAGAAGGAAAGCCCTCAGTGAAAGCAGAGCTGCTGTGGAGAACCCCAAGTCCACACGAGGGGAGTGAAGATAAACTCTTGGAATGCAAAAGTCATAGCTGCTGTTAGGCAGCCTTTTCCTCCTTTAAATACATCGTGGTGGATGTGTCTGATTCAGCTGCAGCACAGAGTAGGTGGCCACAGACCAAACTGGATGCAGTTTAATGGCCCAGGTTAGCACCATGGCATAGATTACCTTCTTGCCTCCTCAGCTTTGGAGGTGAGGGACTGTAAGCAGGTATTCCCTGAGTGACAGTGTGTCATGACAGTGCATTGGGATGGTAGCCTTACTCACGGAGGCAGCTCTAACTAGCAGGCATTAGCATCCTGGAGCTTTGTGGCTCTGTGTGGGGTCATTCTGTAGGTGGTTGCCTGCTGTCATCATAGTTGTCATTGTCAGCAGCAACAGCAGACACTCAGCTCTTGGCTTGTGACAGGCACTCTCCACACATCACAGGCCTCACCATCTGTGTATGACACCTGCCTCTAGGCATGGATACTGCTGTCATTCCAACAGCCCGGCTGAGGTGACTGGGGGACAGAGGTACAAAAGCAACTTGTCCTGGTACCCACAGCTGTAGGTAGGAGAGATGAATTTGGATCCAGTGGTGTATTGCCTCTAGAATCCATGCTCTGAAACTAAACACTCCCTGCCCTCCCATGGGGAGAAAGCCAGCTGCCCCTCATCCTGACAACAGCCTAAAAGGTCTGCAGAGCAGCTGTAAACAGCTCTTTGCCACTTTGTTCTCTAGGGCTTCCCAGAAGTGATGTGACAGCTTACTCTTGTGAAGTGGCAGTTTCAGGCATGTCACCACAGAGGAGAGGCCCAGGCTTCACTCCCTTGCAAAGCAAGGCCACCTGGAGAGAAGAACTGAGGAAAGGCTCCAAAGTAGCAGCTCCCACTGCAGCTGAGAGAAGTAACAGAAGCTGCCGGGCAGACAATCTGCCCTCAGTGTTTACCACTGTAAGGTTAAGAGAGGTCTAAAACCAGGCCAAGGCCACCTCCTATTTCAGTGTCTGTGTTTTCTGGAAGCCTGTATCACTTCTCTGAACAGAGTGAGGCCAATGCCAGCCCTGTGTATCTCAGGGGAAACTGACCAGGTTCACCCTGGAGCTTTAGGCCTGGATATTGTGAACTTAGGGGGTAGGCCTCTTAATGGGGATAGGGGAGGCAGGGCTGGGGTGATAGGAGGGGCCTCGACCTGAGAGAGGGATCTAGACATGAGGGCACAGTATTAAGCCAAGGAGATAGAAGCTACTAGAATGGCCTAGAGTCAGAGGAGAAAGCTTTGAAAAGACAGGTGGCTGGAACAGAGGGCCTGTGCCTCAGGCATTTGAGAGCAAAAGCTGTTCAGTCAAGCTGAGAGAATGCTACCTCTATTGAGTGAGTACCAGGGAAGTTCAAAAAATAGGGCCACAGCTTTCTGGGAAAGACCAAGGACAGAGAGTGGAAGGAAGGCCCAGGTTACGGCCTTTGAATCAAGGGGTTCGTAGTAGTGTTCTACTTGAGAAAGTACAGAGCCTGCCTGCTTGGGGAGGTACTAAACCTCAGGACCCACCCAAACGTAACCCAAGATTCCCTCATGCTCCTGAAGTGTAGTGGGCCCTACACTTGCTATGGCCAGGGATGGCCAACAGAGAGGGAGAGGAGGGCAGAGGTAGGGTAGTATGCAGTCAAGGCTGCCTTCTCAGCCTGTCCTACTTTGGTGATTTATCTGGGATGAGACAGGCTACATGTGGGGTTTTATTTTGATAAGCCTCAGGTCCTTCAGGATTAGGACAGGCTTGAAGTCTTAAGATTTGGACTGTAGAGAAGCTTTACTAAACAGGTTGCTAAAGAGGGCCCCCAGAAGCTCACCCACCCTCCCTCAGCTTTCCCACCCACCCTCAGCTCTCTCCTTCCTGGAGGAGGTCTGGAAACCAAATGAACATCCTGCTCAACCCCATGGGCCTTAGCCTTGGTGAGGGAGAGTTCATGTCTTGGCTCACTGGACTCTCTGCCTACCTTAGCACTTCCTCTTAGCCATGGAAATGTCCCTTTCTTCTGTGGGGTGTTCTGTGTGAAGTGTGACCTGATCATCAGCACATCGTATTTGGTCATCTGTGGGCACTTCCTCTAAGGTTTTCTCCTAAGCTTTCTTTAGTAGAGATGACATGTGCTGTAATAACTCAGTACCCTGTAAGGGAGAAGGAGAAGGGAGTGTTGACATCATCCGTGTCACGTGGCCACAGTTCTTTGCCAGGACATTGTGAAACCACATACTTCATGTAGGCCAGATTTCCGATTCGAAATTTTGACCTACAACTTGATGTACAGGAAAAAAAGAAAAAAAAAATCCGCATCATTCTGCCACGTCTGCCATTCGCAGCAGAAATAGTTGTTTCTGCCAGAAGCTGGATGAGTGCTGGGAACACCACCTTTGGTTTTAGGTTTCTAATAACAGGCAGACCTCTCCAGTAGGGGACTGCAAGGGACTGTAAAAACTTGAACAGAAAAGTCAACCAGGTACCAAGAAGTGATGTCCTCAAAGTTTAGCCACGCAGATTATTCCTGAATGTAACTGAAAAGCAAGGCTGTCTCTCTCTCTGGTGGCACAAGCTACCGAAATCAAGGCTGAAAGGGTAGAGCCGGGACATGAAGCCCTCCTGGTCTTTAGCCAGGCACCTTGTCATTCTCTGTGTCTTCTGTACCTTGTATACCTCTGTGTCTTTTGTACCTGGCTTCTTCCTGCCATTTGCTCTTTGGTGCCATTGCTCGCACCTCCTGTCTTCACAAGACGAATTAATTCAGAATCAGAAGCTGACACACAGCATTTCTCTTGTACATGCCAAGACTCGTGTTCACCTCATCTGTGCTGTGCGAGATATTGAACTCCGATATATCTGGACACTGGGCATGTATTCACCATCAGAGTCTGAGTATGCATGCCCCAGGGTATTTGCTCAACAGCAGTTTGGGATTAGCTAAGAGTGAAGACAGCCTGCTAGGTCTAAAATGCTAGGCCTGCTTGCCTCCTTTATTATGGGGTGATGAGACAACTTTGAGCCAGTCACAAAGCAAGAGTCCAGAGCAGTTGGAGTGATCAGAGTGCAGCCCCCATCCCATCTCTGGAGTGGTTTTCCAGCTTCGTCTTTTTTTACCATTACCATCAGAAGGAAAAATGTTTGGTACTTTTTTTCTTCTCCCAAGGGTTTTTCAACTTCCTTCTTATTCTGTAACACTT
>NW_008337073.1:3089056-3116556 GCF_000622305.1 Nannospalax galili | reverse complement strand
AAGAGGTATCAGAGACATACAGAAATTTCCATAATATAAAGCAGTACATATCAAATGTTAAGGAAAAAAGTGGTTCCACAGTGCTCTAAAGATTCAGCAAGAAAAGCAGTCCCATCTGCTTGGGGCGAGGCCAGGGGTCTACTTTAAGGAACTATCATTTTTGATGGGCCAAGGAAGTCAGGAGTAGAAAAGGAGGTCAGGGGCTTGATCCAAGCAAAGGGCCATGGACCAGGACACACAGGTAGGACACATCTGGATGAAGCCAGCTCCAGCCCCCCTTATTTAAGGTCACATATGTGAACTCTCTAGGAGACCTGGTATTGAGTGGAGAGGATGAGAAAGGAGATCTTAATGCGAGGGCCCTTCTCCATGGGAGTTTCCTTCCCTGGCATCAGGAACTCCTATGGCCATTTGTTAGGACAAGCTTTCCCAAGGGGAGGAAAGGAAGCTTGTAGCTTTTCTTGAGCACTCTCTTCCCTCCTCATGGGCAGAGACACTGGAGGTATGCACTGTCCTGAGGTAACCCAGGGCAGGTTCTTCAGGAACTTTCCTTAAATTACCAAGTAGGGAAACCAGTGGTAAGAGGAGGAACTGTGAAGTTGTTTCACGGTGTTTATTTGCATATTTTATAGACGACATTTCAAACCATGAGAAACAGGCCGCTAAGTACATCCTGTACCCCTTGGAAACAAATGTGCAAACATCTAAAATCCAGAGGAGTATAAACTGTAGACTATGGAAACAGAAATCCTGCATCTTACATATTTCCCTGATGTGTGAATTTGTGGCCTTGGATGAGAAAAGGGGACCTATAGTTTATAGTTTGAAAACTATTTAGACCTTGAGAAGTCTTCATTGAGGCTAAATCAGAAGGCCCTAAACACACTGATTATTGTTAATGTGACACATGGTGGTTGCAACCTGGCTCTGGACTATCAGGTAAATATTAGTTCTTGGATCACCTGAGCCTGTGAACTGGAGCCCAACACACCCGAGGAGCCTGAAAGTACAGCTGACTTCACAGGCACATTTTTAATTACTCGTTCATGAATTCAATTAAGTACTTAGCATGATTTCAGTCTTTCATACTCAAAAATTTCTGTGTTGGGCTTATACTAAGAGCTCTGAATGGATTATCTTATCCTCCCAGCAACCCTGCACTATACTCGTTTTCATTCTCCCCATTTAACAGATTAGGAAGCTGAGGCACAGAGAGGGTAGGATGCTTGTTATCTAGGTTATCTAGCTAGTAAGTAGGGGTTCTAACATTGGGATCCCGGCAAAGCTTACGCTGAGCCATAATTCTTAGCTGTTAGGCCATATGGGCTGGCACATTTGTGAAATTGTCTCGGACTAGAAAAAAAAATGGAGCGTGCTTATTCAAAACATATATTTATCCTAGTGACCTCATAGGCCATTCAGTATTCAGGAGGAAATGCCACGGAACTGGAGACTCAAGTAATGTGGTATAAATTTGTTTACTTTTCAGCACTTCAACTGGAAGACCTCTGGATGCTTGTCTCCCTCCCACTGAACAGAGCAGACCTTTCAATTTAGGTTTATGCCCAACTGCTCTTGATAATTTTTGAAGCTGCGGAGGCCAATTCTAGGAAAAAATAACACTGCGGAATCCAGCATGATGCAATTTGAATGCTGGCACCTTTGCTGTGGCTCTTCTTACATAAAGCGCCTTATTGAGGGTCTCCCTCTGGTCAACAGAGGTGCACCCTGGGCCAAGGGAGCTTGCCTGTGCTGAGGAGAAAAGTTGTGCAGTGTTTCCTGGCTTGCGCTAGTTGTTTGCCCTGTCCTTTAGCTGGCTTGTGGGCCAGGACTCCTGCTGTGCATGGGCAAGCAAATGCCAGTCCTGCCACTCTTGAGAAACCCCGAGTTCTGGCTCTATAATTGGCCCAACTAGAAAGGACCTCCCCCTTTACCACTGCCAGGTGAATGAATTCTCCCCAGCCCTGTGTCCAGAGTGGTCTGAAAAATCAGCTTGGCAATTCTGAAGAAGATGCTACTGAGTATGTTAACATAAGACTCTAAACTATTCAAAGGCTGAAGTGCACCTTGAGAAGCCCTTTACAAACATGTGTGCCCATGTGTGTCCACAGCCCCCAAGGGATGGATGTCCTGAGTGGTCAAACAGTTTGATAGAAGTGAAGCCCCTCCCCGGGCTCCTGTTTTGTCTATACACTATTTTGTTTAGACAGGAAGGAGGAAGTTGAAGGAACTGTTCTGACAAGTTGCTGGAAACCTTGCAAAACTAAAGTTGTCCTGGGTACACCTAACCACTGTGCTGTTTTGGTCAAGGCTGAAGTTAGGCAAACATCCATCAAGACCTGTCTGTTGCTTTGTCTTGTAGACACCAAATGGACTGCTTCTGACCCCGAGTCCACTGCTCTCCAGCATCCATTTCTGGAGCAGCCTTAGTCCAGTCGCTCCACTGAGTCCTGCCAGGCTGCAGGGGCCTAACACGCTGTTTCAGGTAAGTATTGGAAGTGAACTTTTAAACATACATCATCCAAGGGAGGCTTTTCTCTGAATCCTACTAAGGCTCAGATGGTAGTTCCTGCCACATATTTGGTTATTATGTTAAGTTTCCAAGGGGAGTCCATAAGGATTGGGCTACATAACCTTTTAGAGTCAGTCTCATTGAGACAGAAAGTATGCCCATTTCAGGAATTGATATATAGAATTATTATCTCTTAAAGTGTTCTGGGTCTTTCCATTTGAATAGGAGAACTATATATTTATTACAGAAAATGAGAAGTTTAAAAATGATTAAGACTTTAAAATATTAATCTAAGTAGTCAATGTAAATGTATTCATTTGAAATACACTGAAAAATAGTGAATACTTTTTCCCATACTATAAGTTACCTGCATAGTTCTATGAATTATTATCAAGTTCTAATTTTGTAATAAAATAGCATGTAGAAATTTGGCTAAAGAGTCAAGAAGACCTTGCTGACTTAGATGAGCATATTCATTATTCATTCATAGGCTGGAATCTTGCAGGAGGTGCACTTGGCTATCATGTAGATAGCAGTATTTTCTGAGTCCCAAGGACTGCTACTCACTCAAACACTGTTTCTGTTTGAATATATGATTACAGGCACAGGAGTGAAGCAAAGGTGGACAGGGCCAACTCCCCATGCCCCTAATTCTTGCTTGGTCTCATCCAGTCTTCTTCCTCTGCCCCAGTGTAGCTCACCCCAAAATGGCTGCAGTTCCTTGGCTGCCCCTGCATTTAGCATTTTGAATTAAGACTGCCTGTTGATCCAGCAAGAGATGGGAACTGTATTCTGTTCACTGTGGTGTCTCCCAGCATCTAGCACATCACTTCGTCCACAATGTCAGTCATTACTGATGACTATCTAAATAACAAGATGCCAAAGCACAGATGTCAACAAAAGATGTTAAGAAATTCAAGTCTCTCATCTTCTGAGTGTCATTTTGCTCATCAAGGTCAATATTTGCTGAGTAACTCTCTGCCAAAGCATAATGTTATATACATGGTGGGATTTAGGGTCTCACTAGAAGAATGGGGGAGCTAAAGAGGTTTTGATTACTATCTTCCTCCTCTGGTTTCCTAGCAGGGTTGGGGTAGAGTGTCGTGATGTAACTATTCCCTGGAGTAATCAGGTTTCTTTCTTTCCCTAGCCCTTATTCCCATCACAAAAACCTCAGCTATGATTAGGCACAACTAACATGTTATTATCACTGCAACTTGAGCACGACAGGAACACTAGAAATAGTAAGCAAAAGGCAATGAGCAAGTGTATTTTGGAAGGTCTTCTACTAGAAACAGTAATCTTTTGGTGAAGAGAAAGACTTCATTTCCTGAAAAAGTCTAGAGTAGCAGTATTCCAGTAGATGTGGAACAGGAGCCGTACAACTCATTAAGTGCTTTTGGAGCAGGACTGCAATACTTAATCTAAGACTCTAACTTAGCTTCTGCAGCATTAACAATTTCTTATTTCTGTTTTTATTGGGAGTTCTGCCTTCTCATTGGTACAGGGCTTGCTGACCTCCAAGGGGAGTCCAGAGTAACAGGTGGAATCACAGGTTTCCAGTCCAGTATTCCCAAGAGTAAATAGAGCTCATGACCACAATGATTTGACACACTGTCAAGCTGAGAGTTGGGAGCTGTGTGTACCACATGCCCAGTGGTTCTCCAAAACCAGTATGCACCTGAATCACCTGACAGTAAACATGCTGGGCCCACCTAGAACTTCTGATCATGAGTTTTGGGCAGGGTCTGACAAAAACCGTCCACTCACAAATGCTCTGAACTAGGCACTGTACTACACCACTGTAGATGAGGCGTTCCTCGTTTATGTTTAGGATTCTGCAGATTACTGCATATAAAGGCCATCTGCTCAGAGTTTTGATTTTACTTTCACCAAACAGACCTATTTTCTCCCTGAAAAGACAATCTTGTTGAAAACAAAACAACACAACACAACAGCCTGGTTGGCTGACAGCTGCAGGGCCTGATGCTCTCAATTTGTGACTGGATCCATGAGACAAGTTTGTGCCTTTTAAAATACTATTACTATTCTCATGAAAAAGAGCAGCTGAGTGCAGTAAAAGTCAGAGGTGGAAGTTTTAAAAATGCTGAACAAAACATGCTAAGAAGGGGCTGGAGAGATGGCTCAACAGTTAAGAACACTGTTCTCACAGAGCAGCCGGGTTCGAATCCCAGCACCCACATGGCAGCTAACAAATGTCCGTTAAATCCAGTTCCACAGGATCTGACAGTCTCTTCTGTCCTCTGTGGGCATTGCACGACACAAGTGCACTTACCTACATGCAGGCAATACACGCATACACGTAAAAATTAATAAAATATTTTAAAAAACATGCTAAGAATAAGGTTTCCAGTTTTTTAAGCTAGACATTAAAATGGACAGAATTTTCAGAATTCAAATTGCCCTTCTAAATTAAGAAAAATAATAAACCCCATTTACATGTGTTCTAAGTATGTTGGTAGAATGAAAAAGTAGATGTGGCCTACAGCATATTTTGAGTGATATGGGCAAGTTTCCCATGTGACCCTTAGAAAAGCAAATAGAAATTCTTTAGAAAAGAGTTGATAGATCTGAGGAGTTTCTGCACAGAAGATTCCAAGACAATTATTTGTCTACCTTCCTGTCTCAGGGAGAAAGGGATTGAGATAGGGTCTCACACTGTAGTCCTGACTGGCTTAGAACTAACTACAAATTTGTAGCCCAGACTAGTCCCAAACATGCAGCAGTCCTCTTGCCTCAGCCTCCTGAGTGGTGGTGTTAGTATACGCCTGGCACACTCAGCCTCCTGAGTGGTGGTGCTAGTGTACGCCTGGCACACTCAGCCTCCTGAGTGGTGGTACTGGTGTACGCCTGGCACACTCAGCCTCCTGAGTGGTGGTGCTAGTGTACGCCTGGCACACTCAGCCTCCTGAGTGGTGGTGCTGGTGTACGCCTGGCACACTCAGCCTCCTGAGTGGTGGTGCTGGTGACACTCAGCCTCCTGAGTGGTGGTGCTGGTGTACGCCTGGCACACTCAGCCAGTTAGAGCAAATTAGAGCAGGTATGGCACAATTTCAGCGAAGAGGAGAGAAGAAAAGACACTAACCTTTCTGGAAAAGGCACACTTTCTAATTAAGAACTGTTTTAGGAAAGAGAGGTGCCAAAGACACAGTGCTAAGTGTGAATCTTGATTTGCAAACAAAAACTTTTATTTTATCTAGTCAGTTTGGCACTTCGAGCTCATCTCTGAGGTATCTGTTCCACTCTAGATTTTGATTACATTTGATCAAATTTGGAATTCACCTTTCAGGTATTGATACATATGGAAACAAGGTAGATGAAAAGTCAGTTTCCAACTGAGAATGTGTTCTGTAACTTTCAGTTCAACAAACCCAAGCCAGCAAATTCTGCACTCTTCTGTAGCAGGGCCTGAAGGAGATACACAACACACGAGTAACAGAAGAGTAAACAAAGTGTGCAGCGGGAATCCCAGGGACAGAGGAGCACCTTCCAGCTGGGGACTAGATAGAGGCCAAAAGCAAGAAGTTTCACCCAAACGGAGCTGGGAAGAGTGACAGGATTTCAATAGAAGAACATAGTTTAGGACTCAGTAGATCTGCATGGTTCAGAGATGGGGGTCTGCAGGAAGGGAGCTGGTGACAGAAGAGCAGGTAGGAAAAGCAGCTGTGGGCCTTGCATAGTGTGCACAGGAACTTCCACTTTCATCTGTTGGTCAACCTTCTTACAGCACAGACAAGAGGGTGAGAACTCTATTTCAGAAAAAAATGCCACAGATATGCATGTGGAGGAAGAATTGAAGAGCAAGCTAAAGGAAAGGAAAATTAAAATTATTATACTAGGGACTAGAGAGATGGCTCAGTGGTTAAGAGCACTGACTGCCCTTACAGAGGACCCAGGTTCAATTCCTAGCACCCATATGGTGGCTAATAACCGTTTGTAAAGCCAGTTTCAGGGGATCTAATGCCCTCCTCTTACTTCCACAGACATTGCATGACATGGATACACTTACCTACATGCAGGCAATACACACATACACACAAAATAATATTTTAAAAAATTATTTATTATTATGTGTATGCGTGTATTGCCTGCATGTAGGTAAGTGCACCCATGTCATACAATGCCCACAGAGGTCAGAAGAGGCTATTGAATTCCCTAGGACTGGAGTTATGGACAGTTGTTAGCTGCCATGTGGGTGCTGGGATTCGAACCTGGGTCTTCTGCAAGAACAACCAGTGTTTTTAACTGCTGAGCCATCTCTCCAGCCCTATAAATATTTTAATAAAAAAATCATACTACTTCAGATGCTGAAGGGAGAATCATCTTTTTCATCATAACGGTGGGTGGGAATATATTTAGCACACATTTCAGAGGATAAGTAGGCTTAAAAAAAGGTAAGACTGAGTTGGGTTAGAGGAATAAGTGGGTAGTAAAAATTATGTAAAATCAAAGATGGCTGACTAGAAGACTGGGACTGCTATTAATAGCAGCTGCTAATATCTACCAACTTAGTTACACGTGGCCTACTGTGTGACAAACATTGGTCTAAGCCACTCTGCTCAATAAACACTCCCAGTAGTTACACTCTCAAAGATGTGATGCTGCAGTTTACACTAGTATGTGGATGAGCCCTTGTTCCAGTTGAATCTGTATTCCCAACCCTCATTCTCAGTGATCTGGAACAACAAAGGGCAGGTTTTGTGGGACACAGCATTGGGGACATCTCAAATGGACATGGCTATCAAATCCCAAGTATGGTATTGGAGAAAAGAGACTAAGAACATGTTTGGGGAATGTTGCAATTTAAGAAGAGATGCAGTGGGGAAAAAAGCCAACAGAGATGACTAAGAGACCTGCCATTTGGAAAAAGCAAGCTAATCAAGAGAAGTCTGACAACTGGGTATATAAATAGAGACAGAAACCAGCAATTCTTTCAAAAACACAGAAAAGCTAATGAAACTAAAGGTGATTCTGTAACCACCACTAAAATGGGGAGGAGGGTATGGCACACCTAAAAGAGAGACAATCCAAACTATCCCAAAAGAGTGAAAAGTCAAGACCAGTCCTGCCAATGTTCACTTAAGTCAACTGGGAATAGTGATCAGGAATATGGGCCTTAAATAAGAGTACAGACTATATGTAATTAGATTCGGAAACACAGTTGAAATAAGTTCTGGAGGAAGTAAAAAATGTCAAAGCTCCAGGAAAGAAAGAACACCTCAAACACGCCAGTTGCCATTAAAGACATTACAACATTAAATAAAGACGCCCCTTAACTCCTATTGGGTGGTTTAGTACAGAAAGATTATAGTTTGAGTTAAAACTTGGTTTTGCTGTTTATAAGCTATGACCTTTAGCTAATCGGTCCACTTGAACTTTTCTTCCTCACTTATAGAGGATAACAAAACTTACTTTATTGCCTCTAGATATCAAATAAAATGACAGCCCTTGATAAGCAAAAGGAACTATATGTGAAATACTGAAACAGTCTGAAAATTGAAAAAAATGTATTTACTTGTTCTACAAATATTTATTGTACTTCTAACATGCCAGGCTCTGATATTTAGTACCAGAGTTTAATATTTAACTTTCCTGGACTAAAGAGGAATTAGGTTAGAAAAGCACTCAAGAGATCATTTTGACACATTTCATCCTTGGCAATGGAAACATCTAGTCATGAATTGCACATATTAAAAGGAGGCTTTTACTTACTCTTGCTTACTTGGGTGTATAACTGATGTAGTTGTTTGAGATGAAACATTATCAAATCCTAATAACTTTATTCTACTGTTTATCATTCTAGTTAACTAACAATACAGACATTTTACTGTTGGCTACTTAAGGGTAATCTTTCTAATATGCTTGATAGTCTTAATAAAGAATTTTTCTCATCTTCAAAATAAAATAGGTATTTTCTAGATTTTTAAAATTCAAAACAGTCCTCATTAATTATGTGTGTGTCTGTGTGTGTGTGCACTTGTGTGCAGGTACCCATGGAAGCCAGCAGATCCCTTGAAGCTGGAAATGACACAAAGTTGTGAACCACTCAACATGAGTGGTGAGAATCAAACTCAGGTCCTCTACAAGAGCAGCAAGCACTCTTAACCACTGAGACATCTCTCTAGCCCCCAGTCCCCATTTTTAATAAGCACTGAGAGATAACTTTGTAATAGTATGGAAAACTTATATAATCTTAGAGATTACAAATTCATATATAGTGTCTTGGTTTCCAGTTTTTTCCTCAATATTTAAAGCAAATCAGCGTTCTACATGGCTTAGAACCTTTTAAAGAACAGTATTAGCACACACTTTATAACAACATCGGAAGTGCCCATTTTTTTTTTTTTTTCCGATAGCTTAGGCACAAAGAATAGGGGCATTTTCTAGGACTTATTCTCTAAGTAACCTTGCAGTTATTTTGTAAAATAAGATTGGCAACCAACCTCCCATCACAGGGGTGATGGGAAAACTAACTACCTTGGTCTGTCTGTGAATGTATGAAACTCCCACTCTTTTCAACGAATTAGTAATGATTATTTAAAACCTCTTTTGTTCCCCTACAGTTCCCCACACTGCTGAACAATCACATGCCAGTGCCAATCCCCAGTCTGGACAGAGCTGCTTCTCCAGCACTGCTTTCCTCTAGCTCTCAGAAATCCTGATGATGTCTTTCCGCAATTAAAGACTCATTAACTGATGAAGCAAATTTGTCCCCATTGGCTAGTTTACCTGTGTCATGAGAAGGACATCGTGAAACCCTCTGTTAATTTGGTTTGCACTTTTCATAACATGGATAATCTAGATGTATGTTAGCATTTTAAAAGCTGTTTTTTATATATTCAAGTATATATGAAAACCTGTTTTGCATTAAGTGGATTTTAATGTTTTTGTTTTTATAGCCTCTTAGCTCTTAAGTGTTGAACACTTGTTGAGAGTGAAAGCCTTTCTTAATGTTTTCAGTATAACTAATAAGGATGTGAAGCTTTTTCTCTTTAATTCTGCATATGCTGACCTTTGCTTGTATACACAATGTAACCAGCTGTGCCTTCCTTTGCATTTAGTTTTATGTAAATGATTTATATATATTTTAGTACTAAGAAAAAAATGTTTGAAAGACAAATGAGTATCAAACAGCTCTTGTAGAATTTCATTATTTTTCACAAGTAGGCAACATATGAAAGCATAATCGTATCACTTTTTTCTTTTTGCTTTCAATTGTGTAAGAATTGCCTTAGAACCTCTTTTGAACTGAAATCCAATAAATGTAATGTCCAAGTAATGTTTTTATAAGAATGAACTAAGCCATATTTAGACAATAAACATTCTTTTAAAAATGTTCTAAAGTGCATTTTTAAGAAGATAGACTTTGAGAGGCTAGCCTCTTAGCTGTTTACAATGTCCTTTATCCTCCCCAATAAAAATCTGGTATACCACACCACTCTTAAGAATTTTCTACGTTCATGTAATACTTAAAAAGATTAACCCTGCTTCTCCTGATTTTTCCATAATCACACCCATCTGGTGTTTTTACTATCAGTGAGAGTTAAGGTTTCTTTAAATGCCCGGCACTACAATTAATATTTAAAAATCTAATGTTTCAGGGATAGGGGTGTAGTTTAGTAGAGCGCTTGCCTAGCATATGTTGAGGCTCTGGGTAAAATACCCAATTCCCTGCCCCCCCCAAAAGAAAAAAAACCCTAATGTTTTGGACCATGTTCACATATGGTAATGAATTCAACAACAACGAAGCATTTTTTTTTTTAAATAACAGGTTTCTGCATCTGTATAGATACAATTTTGATAGGTTAAAAAAAACTGTAATACAAAGAACTGGGGGCGGAAATAAAGACTTTGCTTCTGGAAACAGACACAGGAGACACTGCTTTCTGTTCCTTAAATGTATGATGACAAATTGTTCAGGAATCCCACCATTACATAACAATCTGGAATGCTCTGCATTGTGCTGTAGGTTAGAACTCCGATGATAGTAGCCCAGCTTCTGGTTAGGAAGCTCAGCAGGCGCCACACCTGTACACAAGTACTTATGATTCCAGATTAGATTCACTGTAACCCTTAACTACCAGCAGTAAAAACCAATCTGAAACGTGACTAAACAGATGATCCAAACCACACGCTAAATAGCAGGGATTATGAAAAAGGATAAGATGAAGTTAATAAAAGCACACTTCTTGACTTCTCAAAATTTTCCAATTATGTTTACATACTTAGAAACTGAGACTTTCAAATGAAATTGACCAGCCTTCTAAGTGGGGAGGTTTGTCTTTATTAAGGGGTGGGGGGCAACCAAAATGGCTCTAAAATCCACAAATAAGACATTCCTGCCACTCCCTCACAGCAAGGGTACATCTGTACTAAAATAAAAAGGAGCTACTTCAGGGACCTGTTACAGAACACAATCAACCAGAGCTGGGAGGGGCTTTGGAGAATGCTTTCCTGTACCTGTTTCCAGGTCAAAACGCAAACACAGGATAAGGTACAAGAGAGAGGCTGGGTGTTACCGAGGGCCACACAGCTCACTGAAGGTAGAATACTGGCCAGTATTCTGTCCAGTTCTGCTTCCTGATGCCTAGCTTTAAGTGACTACTGGTCTAAAACTGTGTTGGATAGAGAAACATAAAGCTGGGCCATTTATGACTGTTTGATCAGGTAAGAACACATTCAACGCACAAGATTCTTGTAAGGAAACTGAAGGAATTAATGTGCACGAATTTCAACCAAAAATTAATTTTAAAATATACATGCTGATTGGAAATGTTCAAATGACTATACATTTGGTTTATGTTTTCTTTTCCTCCAATTATTGTGATTATCTTATACTCCAGAGCCATTGATTAGAAATGGAAAGTTTTGATGGATTAAAATGTTCAGTGTAATGGCTGGAACTGGAGATAGTGAAGAATTAATAGTTCTGCCTCATTTTCTGTGTGTTTTTAACAGAATTATTTTAAGCCAGAAAATAGGTTCCAAAGAACATTAACTTTTTCTCTCTTTTTATGTTTGCTTAATCAGTGTTTAACTGCTATGGCTGGTTTGAACTTTATAACCTATATTAGAGAACCTGACTGTTGATCTCTGTATACATTTTTTTCTATGATGCAAATCTTTGTTCACTTTCATGTATGTATCATTTTTACTGTAATATTTTTGTTGAATAAATACTTTGTGATAAAAAGTGTTTAGAGGCAAGTGGGTTAGTTTACTTCTAATAACTTGAAATGACTAAAACTCCATTTTTCTTTATGTAAACAAGCTGGACCAGGCTGGAGAGATGCCTCAGTAGTTAAGAGCACTGACTGCTCTTGCAGAGGACCCAGGTTCAATTCCCAGTACCCACATGATGGCTAACAACCATCTATAACTCCAGTTCCGAAAGAATCCCGATGCCTTCTTCTGACCTCCATGGGGATTGTACAACACGGGTGCACTTACACACATGCAGGCAATACATTCATACACATAAAATAAAAATAATAAAATACTTAAAAAAAGCAAGTTGGAAAAATGTGCTTTACTACCTACCCTTAAGTAAGGCACATCAAAGAATGCTTTAAATACAAATATGTAAAAATAAAAATACCAGGCTAGAGCTATGGCTTACTGGTGGAGGACTTGGCTACCATGTGTAAGACCCCAGGTTTAAACCCCAGTACGACAAAAACATAAACACTGAAAAAAATAGGGGAAGAATGGAATGGGTTTGAAAAGTGGTCTGATCTTTTAAGAAATGTGGCTACACTGTTCAGTGGGTAAGAGCTCTTGCTATATAAGCATGAAGACCTGAGTTCAATGTTCAGCACACACATTAAAAACTGGGCATAGTTGTGTATGCACCAGCATCATGGGGTGCAGAGAAAGGCCTTGGGCTCACAGGCCACTAGTCTAGATGAAAAGGAGAGCCTTAGGTCCAGTGAGAGACCGTCTCAAGGGAATAAGGCAGTGAGTGATAGAGCAGGGCATCTGATGTCTTCTTCTGATGTATGCACGTGTGTACATGGTGTGTATACCCACACAATATGGGGGTACACCACACACACACACACACACACACACACAGAGAGAGAGAGAGAGAGAGAGAGAGAGAGAGAGAGAGAACAAAAACAAGTTCTGTCAACTGCTCTGTACCAAGATGGAATAAGGAAACAGAAAAAACAAGGCACAATTTTTCCTTTTAGCTATTTTGTTGACACAGAGGCATGTGAACTGCCAGACTTGATACTAAAGGTTCTTATTTTTCCTGGTCTCACTTCCAGGTTAACCTGGTTCTGCTTTCAATGCTCCATGTGGACTGATTCAAGGAGTTGTGCGTGTGTGTGTGTGTGTGTGTGTGTGTGTGTGTAAAAGAGGAGGAAGGGAGAAATAATGGATTAGCAGAGACCCAGTATGACATGTTCAGTATCACTACAGTGCAAAAAGGGACAGAAATTCATAGCCACCTATGGTATAACACATATCTATCAGTATGGTGGAAAATAATTCACTTACTGAAGAAACATTTGAAAACCAACTGTTTCAAGTAAGCACTGCAGAAATGTTCCTTCTACTCAAGAAGAAATTTATTTGGTTCTGTTTATAACAGTTCAACTCAGTTTTATAATGCTCTTTATGCTTTCTCCCCACAGGCATCTCTTCTCTGCATCCATACACTCTCTCATCATACCCCTCAGGTTGTTCAGTGCTGCCTACAGGACTGACATTATGCTTAGGTACCTTCTTCCAAATGAGTCTGGTACCTAAGATTCCCATCCCCCCTTTTTTCTGGTGTTTTTGAGACAGGGTCTCCTTGTAGCCCCAGCTGGCCTGGAACTCGCTATGCAGACCAGGCTGGCATGGAACCCACAGAGATCCAGAGATCTGCCTGCCTCTGCCGCCCAAGTGCTGGGATTAAAGGCATGCACCACCACGCCCAGCCTAAGACCCATTTTTATTTCATTACATGGCATAGCTTCAGTTAATGACAATAACTATAAATTACTTATCACATGCCAGGCACTGCTCTCAGTTTTTTACATGGATACAGATATCCTCCCACACAGCTCTAGGAGAGAAATACTATTATACTTCATTTTATGGATGGGGAAATGGAAGCCTATTGTGGCTAAGTAAATGACTCAAGGAGACAGAGTTTGCAGACTTCAAACTTAATATTTTGATTAGAGCGACCATGATGTGGACCAATAGTGCCTAAGAAATTTAAAGTAGTAATCTACATCTTCATATAGAACAGATCCTGGCATATATAAACCTTAAACATAAATCTTTGCTGTATCACTGTTTGCTGAGGAAGCAAATTCTCAATAATTGTAAAGCTGGCTCTACCTGGACTTCTCCTGTACTGACTTTATTCCCAGCCCTATGCATTCTCTCCCCTCCGTGTGTGTGTAGAATAATTTAATTATGAATTAGTTCTTTTGTTTCTAAAAAGTCTCACAGGTTAGCCTGTTTTTTCTTAATTTTTGACTGCTGTATCTGTCATTCAAAGAAAAGAGACAAGGCTAAGTCAATATAACATAAGTGATAAATTTTACCTATAACCAAAGGTTTCTTCATACATGCATCTTAACAAATACTATTATTTCCTTAAAATATATGCCGGGTGTGGTGGTGCACGCCTTTAATCCCAGCACTCGGGAGGCAGAGGCAGGCGGATCTCTGTGAGTTCAAAGCCAGCCTGGTCTACATAGTGAGTTCCAGGCCAGCTGGGGCTACAGGGAGACCCTGTCTTAATCAAACAAAATATACTAAGCAATCAGGTGAGACAGCTAAGTGGATCTATCTATCTATCTATCTATCTATCTATCTATCTATCTATCTAGAGATATCTGGTATGAGATATAATTATTTTCTTCACAAGGCTTATGATTTAGTGAGTGGTAACAAAGGGTGACAAAGTTGTTATATTTTTAAGTGTACGGATAATACTAGAAAGAAGGGCAGCAAAATAGGACATGCAATCCAATCTGAGGTAAGGTAGGACAGGGTACAGAGAAGTCCTTCTCCAAGAAATAACTGAGATTTGAGGGGTAGGAAAGAGAAGAGGAATAGAAGAAAATAGCAAGTAGAGGAAAGAGAAGGTTTAAAAAATGGGCAACGGAAGAAATATTTGAGGAACAAAGATCAGTATGGTTGGATTTATTCCTACTGAGAAGAAAGCTAATAAATAATCAAATGAGATAGTAATGTGAAATACTTAGTAGCAGTAGAGTATGAATTCAAAAGGAAGGAGGGGGTTTCCAGGTAGCTAAGACGTAATGAAAAGAGTGACTGGTTAGGAGTCTGTGGAAGAGCAAGACAGCTGGACTGAGCTCCCGAAGCTATCTTCTGGTGATTTTCACTGTTTCTAGGGGGAAAAAAATGTATGACCACCATCCCAAAATGGCCTACAGGACCCACACCACCCACACCTCATCCATTCATTATTTAAGCACCTCCAGAGGGAAAACAGCAAGACAAAGACTGTACATCAATGCACCTGAAGAAGGAGCTGAAGCTTTAGCAAGTCATCCCTAAGTAGCACTGTTCTAGGAAGTCTCAAGTCTATACCCACTAGCATTCTCTCTCTTGTCCACAGCCAAGTAGAGCATCCTTTGGATGCTGAGCTTTCCTAAGAAGTGTTAAGACAGTCACCAGCTACATCTTTATGTTCATGTCTGCAACTTGTCCCAAGCATTTCTGTATCTTGACTGTAGTAGGATTGAGATGGAAGAATGCAATAGGGGCAGCCAGCAGTTCCTGCCCCAGTCTCATCTGCATGTCTCTATCTCCTCTCACAGTGCACACATGCATACTGAGCCCCATATCCAGCCTGTTCAACAATGGTTTTGTTTTTGGTCTCTGAAGGGGTGGCTTTCCAGAAATGTTGGGTTTTTTCCCCATTAAGTTGCCTTCTCTCTATTCTTCTTAGGGAGAAGCCACAAATGAAAAGACCTTCCAATCATCATAGATCAAGATCTTACATACTTTTCTCATCCAAGTAGCTAAATAATCAGTAATTTGCTCATATTCTTCCTATTCTGGACTGATAGGAAATCGGTGACTTCAATAGTTTTTCTAGGTCAGTAACAGAAACCTTTGACTTCAACTAGAAATGATGACAATGGAGACAATCTCCTGACCCTACAAACCTGGAATCTGAACTTAGTATTTTAAAATAATTTCCAGAGGGGAAACATGTTTCTTTATCTCTAAAGTAATACACTAAAAACTGTGACGTCTATCAAGCTTGTAAGCTTATACTGACACTTAACATTCTGATATAGATGAACATGAAATCAAAGAGAGAACTGATTTAAGACTCTAGAATATTTAAAAACCTAGAGCTATTGACATTAGAAATAATAAAGGGATCACATCTGGGGATAAATCTTTTTAACCCATACAAACTCAAAATAACTGTTACAGGAAAGGAAGGAAGAAAATCAAAATGGTCTATTATAAAATACCAACTAAATACAAAATTGTAAGAATGAAAGCTAACCTCAGGTTACTCCTAACAACTGAAGAGGAGAGGATATTTCCGTAACCCAGTCACTGATGCAGCAATACCCTAATGTCAAAGCTAGACAGACACTGCAAGGAAAGACTATGGGCCAAATGCTCCACGAATACAGGTAAAAGTCCTCAACAAAATACGAACAAACTGAATTAGGCAACATGTTTAACCAATTACAACCTGAGTACCTCTAATCCTAAAGTCTGAAATGCTTTGAAATCTGAAGTTTTTAAATAATGATGCTCAAAACATTTCAGATTTTGGAGCATTTCGGATTTCATATTTTTGGATCAGGGATGTTCAGCTAGTAAAGGCTATGTAAATATTACAAAATAAAAAAACCAAACCAAACTTAAAATATAAACCACTTCTGATCCCAAGCATTTTCATAACCAAATGGGACTTTTTCTCCTAGGAATGCAAAGGTGGTTTAACACAGAAAATCAATCACGGTAATACATGTCAAAAGAATGAAGACAACAACATGCTCATATCATACAGAAAAAGCAGTCGGGAAAAAAAACCCAATAATATCTCATGATGAAAATACTCTGTAAGGGGCTGGAGAGATGGCTTAGTGGTTAAGAGCACTGGCTTCTCTTGCAGAGGACCTGGGTTTGGTTCCCAGAGCCCACATGGCAGCTAGCAACTATCCATAACTTAGGAATATATTTAATCAAGAAAGCTAAGAATTACACATTGAAAACTAAATGTTGTTGAAAGAAATTAAAAACCTAAATAAATGGAAAGATATCTCATGCTCATGGACTAGATTCAAATTCAGTGTAATTCCTATCATAATCCTAATGTAGACAATTTATTTATTCATTTATTTTTGTTTTTGTGGAACCTGGAAATCTTATTCAAAAATTCATATGGAATTTAAAGGGATCCTGACTAGCCTAAAGTTCCAGGTGTTTCTAACCTGCAGCCTACAAGCCAGGGGCACCCATGAAAGCAGTCCAACACAAAAATCATAAACAAGTTAAAATATTATGAAATTTTTTAGCATTTTAAAAACTTGCTTGTATAGCTCTCAAGTATGAATTCTGTAGATGACAAGGTTATAATGTCAAAAGATTGGACACACCTGTTGGAAAACTCCTATTTCCTGATTTCAAAATTTACCAAAAAAAAAAAAAAAAAGGTTATAGTAATCAAAACACTGTGCTACTATCTGAATGGACAGACTACAGACACATGAACTAATGGAGTAGGCATCAACTGCCAATGGATTTTTGACAAGAGTGTGAGGATCAGTATTTTGGCCTCTTTTTTATAAGTGTTGGAAAATGAGTATCTTACATTCAAAAGAATAAAGTTGAACCCTTGTCTAATACGCCTAACTCAAAATGTAAAATTATAAAAACCTTAAAGGGGTCAAATGTTTATGATTTCAGAAAACTGGCAAGTTTTTAAAATATGACATCAAAAGCAGAGGCAACAAAATTAAAAATAGGCAAATTAGACTTCTTTTAAATTAAAATTTTTATGTATCAAAGGGATATCTTCAAGAAAGTGAAAGACAACTCACAGGAGGAAATAACTGCAAATTATGTGTTTTATAACATATCAAGAATTCATAAAGAACTCTTACAATTCAAAAACAACAACAACAACAACAACAAAAACCCTTATTTTTAAACTTGGCAAAGGAGCTAAACAAACTTTTCTTCAAAGCAGGTATACCAGGTATGCCCCATCCCAACCCCCAAAAGAAAAGATGCCCAACACAGCAAATCACTGGGTAAATGTAAATAAAACCTATACTGTGATATTACTTTATACCTATTAGAATGAATATAGTATTGGTATTGACAATAGAAAGTATTAGAGATGATGAAGAGAAAATGAAATTCTCAAAATTACTAGGAATTAGTAAAAGAGTCCAGCTTATTTTGAGAAGAAGCTTCTCAAAAAGTAAAATATAGAATTATGTTTGACCAGTAATTGTACTCCTAATATGTATACACCAAACAAGCACTGGAAACAGGAGCTACAACATGGGCACACACCAATGCTCACAGCAGCATTATTCACATGGCTCAGCAGATGAGTAACAATCAAAACATGGCTATTCATAACAGAACATCAGTCAGCCAGTTAAACAAATGAAGTCTGAATGCATGTTTAAGATGAATGAACTGTGAAAACACTTTTTTAAAAAAGAAACAAGCTCAACATAAAAGCACAAAAATGGCATGGTTCTACTTATATAAAATATCTAGAACAGGGAAATTCAGAGACAGAAAGTAGATTGATTATCAGAGGCTCAAGGAGGGGAAAACAAGGAATTATTTTTTAATGAGTTACATTTCTGAAATGCTAAAATAAATATATAAATAGATGTAACTACTGTGCAACTTTGTGAATGCAATTTGAGCCACTAAATTGTAAATTTAATTAAATACTGCCATTTTAACATCACAAAAAGGTAAAGAAAAACCAACATGAATTGTCTTGAGTTCGAAGATAGATTATAATGTGTTAAATATTCTTTCAAACTAGAATGCTAAAGACCACACAGAGTGCAGACCCTATTATACACCGAGAGCGATACTTTCAATCCATCTACCACCACTTGGGGAAAAAACCCCAAAGAGCCATCTTCTCTTACCTTAACAACTGGGTCAGCTTTAGAGGGTTTCTAAGTGCACAAAGTACAAGACTCCTGAGTTGTAATTCTCTTCGCTGCAAAGTTTCCAGGATCTGAATGCGGCTCAAGTGTCAACAAACAAAAATGAAAACAAGAACAACCTACACATACTTGTTTGCTTGTCAAATAACAAAATAAACATCCCTAGATATTTATTCATCATAGGAAGAATAATTTTATATAGAAACTGCATATATGTGTTCATATTTTATATGCAAGAATCAAAGTTATGGGTAACTAAGTACAGGCCAGTTTGCAAATCAACTTGACAAACCTGATACTTTATAAGAATGCCCTTATAAAATTATGGTGGAGATTATTAATCAAATGGCCAGCACAACTATAAAGCAGCAATCACTGTCAGCCAACTGAGATTACTTTTCTAAAAAGCAAATAAACCATAAGAAGAAAATGACCCCATTGTACATAGCCTTTTCCCCAAGAAAAAACAGTGACTCAACAAAATCACATTTTATACAACATGGAGATCTTGTTATTATAAAGTTCAAAACAAAATGAAGGGATTTTCACATAATATTTATAACCTTCAAAGTACAATATTAATACATGTCTGTCAGTTAGAAATAACAGCAGTTTGTTAGGCTACAGGGTTCAACATAAAACCAATCTACAAATGTGAAAAGCAGTAGTGGTCCAACAGTCACCATTACACAAGAATCTGTTTCTCTCAGAAGTTTTCTTAAAAATTAAAATTTCAGTTATCATGAAATATTAAAAGAACACCCCAAACATGCCACAATCACTATTCACAAATAAAGTTAAAATGAAATATACAAAAACTCACTTAATACTGTTAAATAACAACAATAAACTACAAGATTTCCTGAACAGAAATGGTAGGACCCTGAATGCTTTACAGTGAATGGTAGGAACAAAAATTAAGTTATGACTATTTTCATGATATAAGGCAAAAATTTACATGACCATTTCAAAATATACTAATTAAGATTTATAGTTTGTAAGATGCACTAAACAATAGTCCTTAAAATTAATACAAATGCTTAAAACACTGTTACCAACACCAAAGTGTTTACGATGTTCAAGGAGATGCATAATTAAAATTATACTATTTAGTATCTCTGATAACAGATAATACCTACAATGCTTTAAAGCAATCTCCTAAGTTCCCCTTTCTCTCACTTTCTAATTTAACATGGCTCATTTCAAAGACACAGTACAGCTTGCAGCTGATTCTAAGTGAATGTTATTGAAACACACAGCCCTCAAATGAAATAAATTGTTCCCCCAAATGAAGTGGCATTTAATAAAAGAAATGTTTAAAACAAACAACAGCATGATCTTTCATATTTGAGTGGACTTAAATGGTTAAATTTTAACTAAATTAAAGCACAATGTAAAATAATGGATTAAGTGCAGTAGCATACAAATATGTAGTAGATATTTTTTGAGTGAGGAACAAGTAAAAATAAATAATTTTGGTGTTTTGATTTATTGGTGTCTAATGTGAGAACCCCAAAATGTCAGGTATTCACTTGCCTGAATCAATTCCTGCATCACATGCTTTCTTAAACATAATGTGCTTATCAGTCTCTCAGCTACTCTATCTGCGACGTTCATAAGAAATTGTATGTAGCATGAACTCAGTGTTCAAGATGGCTCACTTATTTTACTGTTCGGCAAAGCTAAATATACATTCCAGGAAACACTGCGTTTAATTTTTAAAAAACAAACAAAAACAAAAAACGCAGCAGTAAAACAATTTGTGAGGATAAACAGATGCATTCACATATAATAAAGCCACTGCAACTTCTTTAGGCATTCAACTGTTGTGTTAAATAAACAGACAGTAGTTATTTAGCAGCAATGATTCCGCAATAAATAATGCACTGTGTTTCTCAGTCCTGCACAAAAACTGCAGCTATAGTTACATCGAGAGCGGTAACCTACTGGCTCTACTGGCAGAGAAGACCTTAAAACCAACTGTACAAAAAATTGTCACACTGTGACAACAAATATAAAAACAATCTGTAGGTCTGAAATAAAAAAGACTCCACTGTGAAGAGGACAGTGTAGACAAATGGAGATTCCAAGTCCACCAAAAGAAATAATTGCCTTCAGATCTGAGTCCTTGATTGATAAGAAAGGCTGGGGGCTGGGCTTGAAACCATGTTATCAGACTTAAAAGAGCATGCTCTGTCTTCTGTTCTTCCCATGTCCTAAAATATAAAGTCATTTTATGAGGCAGTTCAAGGTTCAGTTTTATCCCACATACAGCATTTGGTGACTCTAGGAAGCTAATGTTCCCACCAGCAAAAGCTAATATTCCATGGTAAGAGTGTATCAGCACTGTCTTAAATGACCCTTTTGTTGATGGGGTCAGTCTACAGCTTCTATGCTTCGAAGTGATGAACCTGATGACTAGGCAAGCACAAGATGTGTCTTCTGCCTCAGGTACCAGGGCTGGCGAGTGCAGTGATCAAGCCAGGTCACTTGTAAAAGGTCTCTGTGCCATCTGCAGCTTTCAGGATCCCTGACTTGACTGAGTCAGATTTCTCTCTGAAGATTTACTGAGCTGCCCACATCATACAAAAAAGTGAGTACGTGCAATGCTAAACATACAGAGTCGTGGAATGCACTGTACATTCATTTTTACATCAATAATTTTACTGATCAACTTAAAACCCAAAAGCTTGGTTCCACGCAAAAATTCATGATCGACACGTGAAATGGTTTATGACAAACACACCTGTCTCTGGATAGGAAGAATTTCGAAAACCTGGGTCCTTTTGCAACTGAATCTCTTTCAAACTGAATATTGATACACCTAAAATGCACAGACAAAAATGATCAGGCATATTAAAAACACATATAACCCAACTGTAACAAAGTATTTTAAAAACATACAGTGATTCAACATCAAACATTTATACTATACTCCCAAGGTTATGGCCCTGTTGAAAGACTTCTCTTGTTCTAAACAAAAACCAAATGAAGTAATCTTCCTTCAGAACCTTTCTCTGACTCTGCTTTAAAAAATTATGCAGCTGGGCATAAGCTACCTTCAGACTGTTAGTGAAGAATAGTAGGTAATAGGTTTGTAGATAGTAGATAATAGGCTATAGTAGCACACACCTGTAATCCCACCACTTGGGAGACAGGCAGGAGGATCATCACAAATTCAAGACCAGATTGGTTTATACAGTGAGTTCAAAGCTAGCCAGTCTACTAACAAGATACCATCTCAGAAAGATTTCAGAAAAAAAAAGTACATTACCTCTCATTTCTAATCTCTGTCAGACAGTCTTTCAAAAAAAATCTAGCAAATTCTAAGTGAAAAATCTTAACGATTTCTATATTTCAACTGGCTTTGTTATTAAAATAAAGTTACATAAACCTCAATCAGTATTGCCTAGTAAAAAAGAATGGGAAATTAATGAAAGCTTTTCACAGGTCAGTTCCCAGACATTCTCCTACTTTCCCACCTATACCATTTTAAAAGTAAAACACTGGGCTAATTTAAAATGCCATGAGCAAAACTGAAAAGTTACCCCAGGCATGGGAAATTTGCTATTTCAGAGACTTAGTAATAACAAAATTACCATTTTCTTGGGGATAGTAGAATCAAATGACCATAATAGGAAAGCCATTTTTATATCTATCTCAGGGAGGAAACGTACCTTCATGAGGAAACCATCTTACATTTTGCTTCACTAATCTCTATAGAAATCAATCTCTCTCTCTCTCTCTCTCTCTCTCTCTTCTCTCTCTCTCTCTCTCTCTGTGTGTGTGTGTGTGTGTGTGTGTATGCATTCTAGCATGTGCATGTGGCCAGAGATTGACACTGGATGCCTTCCTCTATTTCTTTCCATCTTATTTTATTTATTTATCCATTCATTTTTTTCTTTAAAAATTAAAAAAATATTCTGTCATTATTTTTATGTATATGCATGCATTGCTTGCATGTATGTAAGTGCACCCACATCATGTACCATCCGTGGAGGACAGAAGAGGGCATTGGATCCCCTAAACTAGAGTTAGGAACAGTTGTTAGCCTCCATTTGGGTGCTGGGATTCAAACTCAGGTCTTCTACAAGAACAGCCAGTGCTCTTAACTGCTAAGCCATCTCTCCAGTCCCTCATTCTTTCTTTCATTTATTTGTTTTAAATTATGTATATGTGTAGTATGTGTGTATGAGTATGTGCAGGTACCCACAGAGGCTAGTGGTATAGGGTGCCCCTGGAGCTCGAGTTACAGACGGTTAAGAGCTGCCTGACATAGATACTGGGAACTGAACTCTGGTCCTCTGCAGGAGCAGTAAATGCGCTTAGCTACTAAGCCATCTTTCCAGCTCCTTCACCTTGTTTTTTGAGACAGGGTCTTTCCAGAACTTACCACTTTGTCTTTGCAGTAGCCAGAAAGCCTTTGGGATCTGGCCCCTCCCCTCCCCAACACTGAATTTACAGGTGTGTATCATAGTGCTCAGTTTCTACGTGCTGGGAATCTGAACTGACCTCGTTATGCTTAAGCAGAAAGCTCTTTACCCACTGAGCCATCTCCCCAGCCATAGAAATCCACTTCTAACAACAAATTGAAGCTAGATTATGCCTAAGGATGATATTAACAGATGGCATATTTCAACTTAAATCAAACAGGATTGATGACTTATATCTAAGTATTACTGATTTCTTAAGAGAGTAGTCAATGTGCTCAATGTTACAAGAAATAAAACAGAAAACAAGTCATACACCTTCCTCAAAGAAAGTAACAACAACAACAAAGACTAAAATTTTAGGTATGAAAATCAAACATCTCTTTCTAAACCCCTAATCCACTAATCTTTAGTCCTGGACAAATAAAAATTAAAGGGGAAATGCTTTAAAATTTCTCTTACTCTCTGGTAAAGCATGTATTCTTGGTCCCAGACTTCGAAAATACACATGTTTCATGGCTTCTTCTGCTGAAACCCTTTTCTTAGATTCATACTGTGAAAAGACAAAGAATTGTTGCATTATCATTTTCCCTAATTACTGTAAAAAGTTGAAGAAGGGAAAATTGGTATTTTAGGACTATTTTTTAAAGACCTTGATTACTTAGATTATTTTTCTAACATCAATTCAAACTACTCCTGAAACACTCAAATTACAGGAATAATTGTATCTTGGCTCCACATTTCCCAGGTAAGGATGGCTCTTAACTGAAAAGCATAAAAACAAAAATTAAAATATTCAATCTTTGATGTTACTTTTCTGTATGAACATCAATGTACTGGTGGAAATGTATCCAATGTCTTTACACCAGACATTCTTGATAGGTAGTTCCCACCACCATTTCTCCTTAATGATACAGTCTAGATTTATTCAAGATGCCCATTTGTCAGCTCTGACAGAATGATCATGAATCTTAACTGTTCTAAGTTTAAGGCCTATTATTACAGTCTTGTTCCCCAGTTCCCAGCCTCTCTTTTGGCCAAGAAGGCTTGGGAGGAAGACTTGCTTTCAGGCTGTGAGAGGACTAGCAGCTTGCATGACTCTTAGCCAACCTCTTTTTCCTGCTTTGGAGGGGAATATGAGTGGTATTTGGAGGTGTAGCATCCTGTATAGCAGTAAGCAGTAAGGAGAAAGACAAGAGAACATGACCTGCAGAGAACGTGGCCTTGAACAAGCTCGTTTCATTTTTACTAGTGGGATTTGAGGGAGGTATAATTGATTCCATTTTAAGTATGAGGAAACTGATATTCAACTATCCATTTAGCATTCATAAAATATGACTTACCTGAAGGAATTTTGTTATCAACTCAATTCCTTCAGAATCTAACCTAGAAACAAAAATAAAACAAATCAAATGTTCATTTATTCTTTATCTTAGCTGATACAAACTTTTCAGATAAAATTATCTTCGAAATGTTTTCATTTGATAAATTTAAGTGCCCTAAAATAGCAGTTCTTATTGCTTTAGCCTTAAAAGACTTCTCTTGCATTTGCTTGGAACAAACCAAAGACAACTGGGCTGCAATTCAAATTTTCAATATTTAAGAAAATGATTAAAATTATAGAATTTTTAAGTTAGCATTCTATCTCAAAACATAACCTCTACTATAAGGAAACTTTTCATGGTGGATCAATTTTCATTGTTCTAATAAAGTTAAGAACATCAAAACATCACTGTCCTAATGTATAAGTGAAAACAGAGACAGTTTCCCCAAAATGCATCACTGGTGTCTGAAATAAACACAGAATCAAGCCATCAACAAAATTATATAGAATCACCTGCTCAGAAATCAAAATATTAAGTTAATAAAACTTCAGTATAAGGGTTACAAAACAATGGTATGGTCAGTAAAAACTGCTAACTAAAGTGATGAAGTCAAGGTAACTGAGTTTGCACTGGTGTGGGAGCAAGTGTGAGAAGAAACCTCAGCTCAACAGGTGACGTTTTGGATATTGCATCTTGTAGAGGGTAAAAGGGAAGCTTCTATTCTTCAAATACAAATGTCAAAAACACTGGCCAAAATAATAATGGCCTGTCTTGTGCCCAAGTCAAGATTTCACTTGTAATACTGAGATTCCTATAAATAACAATAAAGCAATTTTACAGAAAGTAAAGCAGAAATGTTATTATGGTCTCCATGGCATTGAGCAACTTTTTTTTTCTGGTTAAAGAACCTACCTATAGAAGCTATAGAATGCTAACACATGCATTCTATATTTAGTTTACTTGCAGTTCAATTCAACTTACATACTTTTGTGATTCTTGGTCACTGAAGTATAAAATTATTATGTCAATGGAAGGAAGAAATTAACTTAGATCACACACTGTATTTGTCCCCAACCCTTACTGTATAAGTACTTCAAAAGATTCTAATTAATCACAGAGGTCTGCTCTTTTTCACTTAAGAAAAAAATACCTGGGTGCATGATTAATTAGAGGTTGTGGTTTATATTTTGGAAAGTTGTAGTTCTTGAATTCATCATTTGAAGAAACACCTGGCCAAGTTTCCTGAGATGGAGTTCCTGAATTAAAATAAATAAATTTATTAAATATACATAAAAATTTTATCAATTATATATGAAAACATGTATAAACAGGCACAACTAAGAGAATGTTTTAGTGAAAATACATTTTTATTATTTATTTCAACTAAAAGTAAAATGATTCTCATCTGAAAAAAGCCTGAATGATTGTCTATCTATCTATCTATCTATCTATCTATCTATCTATCTATCTATCATCTATCTATCTATGACTATGTAATGAAGTCCCAAATAGGATAAAGCCTGGCTCTTTTTCCATTCATGTAACACCTATGCTAGAAATAGTTCTTAATAATATGTAGATCAATTTTCAATAACTTCTCTCTTCTTTCACAAAACCTTAATTGCAAAGAGAAGCTAAATGAATAGTTACCTAGAAAGATCATAATAATTAAGCCAACTGTAATTCTTATACATAATAGCTATATATGATTTAGAGGTACAGTCTTAATATAACTGGTCAACTGCAGGTATAAATCACTGGGAGATTTCTTTTGTTACCTAGTAGTCGAAAAATCAAGTGCAGTTCATCTTCCACAGTTGATCCTGGAAACAGAGGTCTTCCAGATGCCATTTCAAAGAAAATGCAACCAACTCCCCTTTAAAATGTATCATGAGAAGAAAAAAAAATCAATCCATTTACATATTAGGAAACACAAGAATTTTTCTCCCTCAAGACTGTCTCTCTGAAGAATTTTATTTTAGCTTGCTGCAAAGGTATTTTAGATCCAACTAATTTATTAAAATTTACTATTCCAATTTCCATATTGCTAATTCATTTTTCCCACTTAAAATGTCTAGCTCTGTCCTCTGTATGAGTGTCAGAGTAACACAATGGCTAATAGTGACTATAGTAATCTGGGAGATGACAGTGGCCTAAGCTAGGGCAATGGGTAGCATGGGGAGAGCAGCAAATGATTTGTGATTATGATGTAGAAAGTAGTGACTGAATATGCAGTTGCAGGGTAGTGTGTGTGTGAGTGCACGCATGTGCGTGCATGTATGTATTTGCATGCACACCAGAGAAGTAAGGGTGAATAGGGACTCAGTGAATAGACTCTGTCATTCAGGAACTATATGGGCACATACACAGTTAAGACATAGTACTTCCACAAGGGCTCACATCCATAAAACTGGATTTCACATAGTAAAGTACCACATAGAAAACAAAATGACACATTTCCTATGGAAAAAGCAAATTGAACTATTTTACAAGTGCTATGACCCAGCACTACTCCTATGTAAATATGCAAAAAACCTCAAAGCAGAGTCTTGAAACAATATTTGTAATCCACATTCACAGCATCATCCTTTACAACAGCTAAAAGATGGAAGAAACTTAAGTGCCCATCAAGAATGAATGTATAAACAAAATGTGGCATAAATACACAATGCTTTGAGGAAACTAGGATACACACTACAATGCTGATGAAGCCGAATGATATTCTGGAAAATGAGTTAAGCTGAAATAAGTCACAAAAGTATGACTCCACTCACATGAGGCACTTGAAGTAGTTAATTCAGAAACAAAAAGTAAAATGGTGATTGTCAGGGATCAGATAAAGGGTAGAATTGTTGTTTGATCAGTATAGTTTCAGTTTTGAAGATTTAAAGAGTTCTGAAGGTCTAAAGATGGATAGTGGAGATGGTTGTACAAATGAACTTAGACAAAACTGTACAATTGGCTGGGCGTGGTGGTGCACACCTTTAATCCCAGCACCAGGGAGGCAGAGGCAGAGGCAGAGGCAGAGGCAGAGGCAGAGGCAGGCGGATCTCTGTGAGTTCAA
>NW_008337073.1:3054017-3088956 GCF_000622305.1 Nannospalax galili | reverse complement strand
TGTTTTTTTTTTTTCTATTTTTGTGGAGAAATGGTCTGCTTTTTTTTTTTTTTTATTGGGATTGCACCGAATCTATAGACTGCTTTTTAGTAGGACAGCCATTTTCACAAGACTAAAGGAATCATGAGCATGAGAGGTCTTTCTTCTGGTGTTTTCCTTAATTTCTTTCTTTGGTGTCTTAAAAAAGATTTCCCAGCACTCGGGAGACAGAGGCAGGTGGATATCTGTGAGTTCAAGGCCAGCCTGATCTACAAAGTGAGTTCCAGGCCAGTTGGGGCCACAGGGAGACCCTGTCTCAAAAAGACAAAAAAACCCAAACCAAAACAACAACAAAAAAACTCTGTACAATTAAAACTAACTAAAATGATAAATTTTAAGCACATCTTACCAGAACTTAAAACAAGAGAAAAAAAATGATCAAAAAATGAGATTATACACAACTGCTCAAGAAAATAACAGGCACAGCTTAACACATAATGAGCAAATAATAAACAGAACCAGAGTTCGGAGAAAGGACCTGCCTCTGGAGGCTAGAACACACTCAGGAAAGGACTTAGGAAAAGTTGTTTTGAAAACTACAAAGCATGAGTCCCCCCAGAGGAACAGAGTACGTACGTCAATGGAAGACTGGTATGAACACTAAGAACAGAGGTGGGAGAGCCAGACTGGTTTTGAAGTATAGCAAATTTTTGCTAAAAGAGAGCATTTGTGTTGAGAAATGGGCTGAACTAAGTTGGAAAAGGCAGTTTACAGATATCTTAAATACCAGATTAAGGAAATCTGGCTTATTCTATAGGTAATGAATGTGCCAGCAGAAGTATAGCGTGTAAGGATCACAATGATGTGTACAAGACTGGGGAGATGGCTCAGTGGGTAAACTGCTTGCTGAATCCTCAGCATCCATGTAGAAGTTGGGTATGGTGCCATGCATGTAACACCAGTGCTGTGGGGCGGAGATCTCCCAACCAGGGGCTTGCTGGCCAACTAGCTTAGCTAAAGCAGCAAGTCTGGGATTGACTGAAAGACTCTGTCCCCCAAAAGAGTGATAGAGGAAGACACTGATGACAACCTCTGGCCTCCACATATGTATGCACAGGTGAATGTACCTGCACACATATGTGTACATGCATGTATACAATATATACCACGCACACGCACACACAATGTGTGAGAAAAAAAGTCCTTGACATTTTATTATTTTTAGACCAACTTAAAAAAGGTATACTTTAAATATTAAATGATACAAATATTTTTGTCTTAATTTCTACATGTCAGATATTCTTCTAGGTGCTTTATTAACTCATTTAGTTTTAATATTATCCACAGAACTTTAATTATTACTACTTCTCCCACTTCCCTAAGTTAAGAAATTAAGGTAGAGGCTAATAATCTGAGTAAGGCTGTATACAGTTAAGAGTGGCAGAGTTGGTATCTAAACCTGAATGATTATCATTTTCATACCAGAATTCTTAGTTGCTGCTCATATTTTAGCTCTTTAAAATTCCTCCTGAAATATAAATATTTTCAGGATGCCTGTTAACAGCTGTATGCTCTGAAAACTATAAATGGCAGTAACATCTCTATATATTTACCACATGTCAATCTGTGTTGAGTACTCAGAGGAACCAAGAAGCACGTCAGGTGGCCGATACCACAGTGTGACAACTTCATTTGAGTAGGTCTTTGTGGGGACTGACTTTGCTCTGGCTAGTCCTTTACAAGGAAAAGAAAACAAAGAATTAAATATTGTGATCAAGTCATAGGATGAACTGCTCAGCCTCTATCCTTACCATGACCTCATTCAAAGTGAACCCTGAGAGGGCTGCTCTCATAGCTTCTTGAAGCTTCAACAAAATTAGTTTAAAAGTTTTTGTTGAGTGTAGGTGGTCCTGGGACAATGAAGTCTTATATAATTAAACTAAGTATATTAACTACACAACTAGAGACCAAGCTGGTGCAGTGTCTGGTTTAATCTAAAGTTAAGCTATTTTCTCTTTGTTAATAGGTCATAATGTCAAAATTATTTCCTACTGAAACTAATACAAAATAGGCAAATAACACCAAGATAGAATTTACTTGCTATAGCTGTTTCAATAAGCTGTTTGTCACCTTTAACCCAAATGCCACATTCATTTGCGGTATCATTTTTTAAAAATTAAAAACCTTGAAATCATTAGTATATGGTCCAGTTGCATTTACTGGCAATTTCCTTAAATCTGTTTGGCGATTTCCTTGGAACAAAGTCAATGCTCTTTGTACTCTCTTGTCATGTTTTAGTGGTGTGGAAAATTTTAGAATAAGAAAGGCCTCACAATTTTTGTGTAATACCAATTGCTGCAAAGTATCTGCCATTCCTTGTCAACCTCATGTGACCTCTACTGTACATCTAGAAAGAAAGACCAATGCTCACAACTTTCTCATTTTACCATTAGCAAGAATGTTATTATTACCCCATAGCCTCTAAATTCTGATCAATAAGCTTATATCTAAAGAAATATAAACTTCTTTTTACCATACATTTTATTTCACTGTAAGAAGGAAGTTGAGATTGTTATTATGTGTAACTTAAAATAATGATTAAACTATTAAATAAGAAAAATGTCACAAAAGGACAATTCAATACTTTATTAAATTGGGTATATTATACTAATGTTATCAAAAATGATTAGGCAGCACCCATACTATTTTAATTTAATAGAATGGATAGCCGTTGTAATGGAGCAATGTGACACTGTTTTAATTACAAATTTTACCCTAGCATTCCAATTTGATAAAATTAAGTCCAACAAATTATTTTTCTATAAATTTTTGTAATTAACAAGATAAAGGATAACTTTCTGATTTCTCTTCCTGATATTATGAACGTGTTATAATCACAGTGTTTGTAAACAGCATGTACAAGACATATGCAAGCTCAAACCAGATAAAAACACAGTATGGATGGGGGATATGGGCAAGAAGCCCCAACCCAAGCTGAGTATATATTGGCAATTGGTAGCCACTGGGAGAAGGAGAGTCAGTTTTCCTTACTGGTGTGTTGCCTGGCAGGTTGACCAGACACCAAGGGATAGACCCACACCCAAGAGCATTTTGCAAACACAGATTAGACTCAATGGGTCTTTAAAAAATCAAATAATAACAGAAGACATGAAATCAGGGGTGGTGGAGACTCAGAGGCAGGGGGGTCTGAATATAATTAAATGGTATGAAACTCTTGAATCAGTAAAAATACTTTAAAAAATAAAAAAGAATGGGTTATAAAAGGTAAGGCTATAAATCCGTTTATTCTGTAACCTAAGCCCATTAAAGCAAACTTCAAGTTATAATGTTCTTAGGACTTTACTCTTCTGTTCCTGAAAAAATTCTGAACTCAAACGCTTGTCAATACAATCCAGAAGATTAGGTTCCTGGATAACAATTGGAATTTTAGTATTGATATGAAATTTCATGTGCATTCCCTCCCCAAATTAACTGTTATGTAGTGTCTATTCTATAAGCCATTCTCCATCATTAACAGATGTATGTATTTCTATTTGTAGTTCCTAGATGTCTGAATTTCACTAATTATAAGAAAAGAATGCTTTCAAAGGGATCAAGAACAACTCACAGGGGTGAGGATGTAGCTCAGGAAGTGGGGATATATCTGTGTAACCACAAGGTCCGGGGTTTAATCCCTAGTACCACTAAGGGGACAGAAAGAATGAATGGAAGGAAGGAAGGATGGAAGGAAGGCAGGGAGGGAAGAGAAGAAAAAGAGGGAGAAGAAAAGGGGAAGAAGAAAGGGAAGAAGGGAAAACAAAGGCCAATTTACAGAAGAAATCTTCAAAATTAAATGATCCTCCTTACTTAAAGCAATAAGTATATTTACTATGCAACCAATAAAAAGGAGAGAAAGGGAGAGAGAAAGACAAAGAGAGAGAAAGAGAGAAAGAGAGAGAGAAAGAAAGAAAGAAAGAAAGAAAGAAAGTCCAAGCAAGAGAGACAAAATTGACTGCATTATCTATGAACTACTCAGAATTTCTTGATGGTTGGCAGAATGGGGAGATGAGATTTGTTTGCTCACTTTAAAAGATTAGAAGCAAAATTTAACGTACTGAGAGCATTCTCAGATGAATGTAGACTGTTCATGGCCCTTGCCATACCTTTTCCATGATTTCTCTGCCACTGCCATTCATTTCAGGGCTAAGGACAGAGTACTGAACTAGTTTGGCAAAGAGAGGAGAAGGAAGTTGGGACAACTATAAGGGAAATAACAATATAACCAATGTCCAAGAAGTGATTACATAATTTATATAAGCATTTGCAAATAACTTGTAACTTCTTATTTAAACACAGTGACTCCATTCACTTCCTTTTAAAGAAAGGAAACAGAAATAGCACCCCCCCTTCAAACAAATGGCAAAATAACAGTAAATGGAGAAATACTGAAGAATTGCCAGGGCAAATTCACAATTTAATAAGAATGAATTTTTACTCTGTTACTAACAGAAACTTTAAAACTTCATATTTATGAAATTTATTAAAATGTTTCTAAAGTAAAACTAGCACAACTTATGAAAAATTACAAATGCCAATTACAGAAACTGTGTGGGCCTCTAAAAACTAAATTTACTAGACTGTTCAAACTCTGAGTGTATAACACAAAAAATTCAGTTACTCTACAAAGTGTTTTTTCAATATTAAAAACAATTTACTTCAAAAGCAAAAAGAGTATATACTATATTTTAGTTTCAAATCCTATAAAAATCAGATTAGCTAGAGGAATATGGATAGACAGCTCCCAACTAGTTCCTGGGCATAAGATCAAACAAATGAGCTGTGGCAGGCCTATGGGAGCACCTTTCAGAGCTAGCTTCTAACCCCCTCAGTCTTGGGATTCATTGTATGCTTTTCAATGAACCTCCAAGTGTTTTTATTTACAAAGATCATTGATATTTACCATATTTATAAGTTAAAACTGAGAAAAGCTTAAAATATTTACTAATAAAACAACTAATAAAGCTAATAAAAGACTTAATAAGATATGTTACACTCCTGTAATCCTAGCACTCAGGAGACTAGGGTAAGAAGATCATGAGTTTGAGAACAATCTAGGCTACACAGTGAAACTTTTTAAAAAGCATAATAACTCCAAATACCTACAACTTATAATAAGCTAGCTAGAATATTTTATGAAAAATTATTTTCTAACACCAAGATCAGCAAGAACAGCTCCGTTATAACTTCTATTAATTACTTTAAATTCTATGTTAATGGAAGACAACTGGATTTCATAACTGTTTCTGACTTTATTTGCTGTGATAGATTGATCTGATACATAACAATTTATGTACTACAGCACATAAAATCTATAATTTATATACATATATGAAGAGAATCAATCTCACACAGATATGAAGTTGGAAAGAGGAAAAAAAATTTAATCCTTTTCTGAAAAATGTGAATAATCTTCTTAGGGACTATGTTGAAGTAGAAAACGTATGTTATTTTTTTAAATGTTATGTGGCAACTGAAACTGTATCAATGAACTTCTCATACTTTTGTTAAAATTCATTACTCCTTCCTGTGCTTTAAATGGATCTTTTATCCATGCATGACTCTACAGTATCATTTACTAGTATTTTAGAAAATATTGTTTCTTTGAGTTACATATTATGTGTTTATATATGTTTCTTCAAAATATCGAAAGTTCATATTTATGACAACCACTGTATTGTCTCTAAATATTAGGAAGCTATTATGGTCAAAGTGGCAGATCCAAATTTTCAAACCCTAACTTTTGTTTGAAAACTTGAAAAGATACTATTTTTTTCTTTAAATGACCTATTCATTCATTTTTAAGAAAAGCAAAATGGTATTTCCTGAAAAAGGGGCTCCTTCATCATGTACACAAGTAATCACATCAAAACTTTTCCTTTAGGGAGCTATTTAGTTCTGTGTGTGGCAAGTATGTTTTATGCACATTTCTCATTTTATCTCACATACCCACACAAATACTACAAAGACTTGCATGTAAGGATGATGATTTAGGACAATAAATTTCATGGTTGCACCAAAGACCTTCCTAAGCATAACTGACACTTTTTGTGAAATAGTGATGAATACAATGATCTACTCTGGTGGCACTGCCATACCATATACTTAAGAACCAGGAACTTCTTGCTGTTTTTGAGGCGTCGATGTAAAGATTAACATAGGATAAAAGGCAAGTAACATCCAGTGTAATTCTGATAATACATTTACCTTTAAAAATCCCCTGAAAGGTCTCAGAAGCCTTTCTATGGGCCACATCTGACAGCCTGCCTTTTACTGTTCATCACTAACAACCAATATAAACCATCGATGAAAATTCTACCAGATAGCTGTGGGCTACCCCCAAAATTTGAAAACCCACATAAAAGTGATGACACTGCAAGAATGGTTGTTCTCTTAAACTTAGACACCTATAAATATTTATGAGTATCTCATCATTTCATACCAAAATCAGCGAGCTTCAGTTCTCCTTTTTCATTAATGAGGAGGTTCTGTGGTTTCAAGTCTCGATGCAATACCTTTCTTCTATGACAATATGCCAAACCTCGCAGAATTTGGTATAGAAACAGCTACAGAAACAAAGAACTGAAAATTAGTCTTAAAGATAATGCAACATACTTTGGTGTAGCATAAAAAACGGTAAGCAGAAAAGCAATCAGTCTAGGATAGCAAAAAAAGTAATTATAGCCTTTGAGGAAAATGTCTTTTCCTCTTAGAGTTGCTTTTTGAATTTTATAGTTTACTGTTCAATTTAAAGCACGTACCTATTTTTCAGTCTAGTGATGATCAGGAAAATAAGTACTGTAAATAATAACACTTTCAGTGATAAGAGTTCATTTATTAGAGAAAATGATCAAGGTCTACAATTTGATTACAAGAATTTGGCATAACCACTAGCCAAACCTTGCCACTAATTGTCCTCCTTCCAAAACACACCAGACAGACAGACACACAGACACACAGATATTTTGATTTGAGGCAGTAGGTTTTTTTTTTTTTGTCTTTTTGAGACAGGGTTTCCCTGTAGCCCCAGCTGTCCTGGAACTCACTATGTAGACCAGGTTGGTCTTGAACTGACAGAGATCTGCCTGCCTCTGCCTCCCGAGTGCTGGGATTAAAGGCGTGTGCCACCAGCCCGGCTAGCAGTATCTTTTTTAAAACAGCATCAGAATCGGTGGTTTTATAGAAAGCCTGAGGTATCAGAAAGGATGGTGCTGCATAGCTCTGGTAAATTGCTTGCTATAAAAATCACCTAATCAGCTTCTGCCACCACTTCCTAGGTACTTTCTGCACCTCCTACTCACTCTTCAAATTCTTCTGTGATTCAAAAAGGGGCACTGGCACTACAGTACTCTGAATGACTCTGGGGAAAAAAAAGCAATTCTTCTAAGGTTACAGGCTGAGAGGCCTTTATAGATTTTAGAGGACATGGAGCACATTTTGATTCTTTGGTGCCTTCAGGTCACTTTAAGGCAAAATTTAAAGACTGACAATAATCTAGAACAGAAGATGAATGATAGGTCTGAATGAATTCTAAGCAGCAATCTCTAAAGTCTACATATTTATATGTTTTTAATACTCTAAAATATTTTCCAACTTAAGTTAGTCATGTAGACCTGACTTAAAAGGTATAAACTTTAAAAACCTTTATCAAAGTCTTTATTTTCTTTCCAATTACTAATATGAAAGTTCATCATTAAAAGGGCCTTTTGCAATCATGTACCTTTCATTTGTGTTTATTTAAAATGTTTGTTTTTATAAAGTGGAATATACCTGATATCTACTCTACATGTAGAGGAATGAGTTGTAATGTGAAAGAAAAAGTCAAAAGTAATCTTTTCATTTTTATTTTATGTATATGACTGTATTGCCTACATGTGTGTAAGTGCACCCACGTATGTCACGCAATGCCCGTGAAAGTCAAAAGAAGGCATCGGATCCCCTGAAACTAAAGTTATGGATGGTTGTTAGCTGCCATGTGGGTGCTGGGACTTGAACCCAGGTCTTCTGCAAGAACAGTTCTTAGCTGCTGAGCCATCTCTCCAGCCCCAAAAAGTAATTCTTTTTTAAAAAATATTTTATTATTTTTATTTTATGTGTATGAGTGTACTGTCTGCCTCTATGTAAGTATACCCATGTCAGCAATGCCCGTGGAGATCAGAAGAGGGTGTCGGATCCCCTGGAACTGGAGTTACTGATGGTTGCTAGTCATCATGTGGGTCCTGGGAATCAAACCCAGGTCCTCTGCAAGAGCAGCCAGTGCTCTTAACTGCTAAGACATCTCTCCAGCTCCCCACCATTCCTCTCTCAGCCAAAGTAATTCTTTAAAGACCTTTAGAATAAAGCAGTTCAGCCAGGTGTGATGGTCCGTGCCTTTAATCCCAGGACTCTGGAGGCAGAGGCAGGTGAATTTCTGTGAGATAGAGGTCAGTCTGGTCTACATAGTGAATTCCAGGCCAGCTTTAGGGAGACTCTGTCTCAAAAAGGGGGAGAAATAGCAGTTCTACTGTGATTCTGAAAAAGCTATAGTATAGTAAACCAAAGTTAACTAAATATGCTCAAGGCAATAACCTATTGAAAAGGAAAATTCTGAAAATCATTTACGAGGCTGGTATATTTCCCTATGTAATACAATTAATGACAGTTTAAACAAACTTTAAAATCACATACTAGAACATACCTTTACATTATGCATACTCATGATGTTCCCACAATCATCCATGTATTGCTTCAGGTCTTTATCCTGAAAACATACAGCACTTTACTATGTGACACAGCTTTTAGAATGCATGACTGATCAATGTAACAGCATTTATTTCACTTTTTTACATTTATTTATTTTGGGAGGAATATGTTTGTGCCATAGTATGCATGTGGAGTTTGGAGGACAATGTAAGAAGTCAGTTTTTTCCTTGTACCATGTGAATTCCAGGAATCAAACTCGGGTCCTCACCTTACCCCCTGTACTAGCTCACTGGCTCAATAGCATTTATTTTTTTAAAACAAGTTGCTTTTTAAGGAAAGATTATAAAAGGTACTATATACATAATTTAAATACCAGAAATTAAATAATAATGTCCCTGGGATTGCTAAAAGGTCCAACTTGCTATTTTATTAAAGTTAAATCAAATGCTGAATTTTATTAAATGCTTACCAGATACTCAAAAACCAGAGTCAAAGATTTATCTGTGTGAACAATGTCATGTAAGGTTACTATATTTGCATGTTTTAGATCCTTTAATAGTGAAACTGAAAAACAAAAAAGAAAGCAAATTGTTTAGACTACAGTAGCCAGTCTTTATGAAAAAACCGATGTTTTACACATAGGCTGATTGTGTTCAAGATAAAATTCTTACATTTAAAACAACAATTCATCATGCAGACTGATGGAAAAACTGATGGTATCTATTTTTTCTTTTTTATATGGTTTTGCATTTGACACAATACCTAAAACTGTCCCTAATATTACAACTTTTCATCTTGTTTTTTAATTTCATGTTAATTTTCTGAGGTTCTGGGATTAACTTTGATATAAATACAAGCTGCCTTTTGTTCTTCCACATTATTAATCAGTTACCTTGAGCCATTTTTTAATAATATGACTTTTAAAAAAATAAAATGGTCTCATACCAGGCATGCTAGCACATGCCTTTAATCTCAGCAGAGATGCAGAAGCAAGCAGGTGGATCTCTAGAACTTCAAGGCTGGCCTGGCCTACACAGTAAATTCCAGACCAGCCAGGTCTACATAATGAGACCCTATCTCAAAAAAGGAAAAAAAAGGTCTCATGATATGTGTACTTGCTATTTGATTTTTATATAATAAAATTAATTGATGTGGGCTAGAGAGATGGTTCAGTGATTAAGAACACTAGCTGCTCTTGGAGGAACAGGGTTTGGTTCCTAGCACTCACATGGCAACTAACAGCCATCCTTAACTCTAGTTCCAGGGGATCCAACACCCTCTTCTGGTCTCCATGGCTGCTGGTGCACTTACATACATGCAGGGATAATACTCATAAATATAAAACTAAAATAAATTTAAAAATTTTTAAATGAATTGATGTAGCTAATCTATAGTTATCAATCTTCTTCATATGCCGATACATAAAATTTTTCTAGGTCAAACATTTTTCTGTCAGAGACTTTTTTTTAATTTTACATATATGAGTGTATTGCCTGCATGCGCATAAGTGCACCTGTGTTATGCAATGTCTGAGGAGGTCAGTAAAGGATGTCGGATTCCCTTGGAACTGGAGATACAGACGGTTGTTAGCTGCCATGTGGTTGCTGGGAATTGAACCTGGGTCTTCTGCAAGAGCAGCCAGTGCTTTTAACCACTGAGCCATCTCTCCAATCTTTATGTCAGAAATTTTTAATGGCTTCCTCAGTGTTTCATTAAGAACTACAGAATAATATAATTAACCTTTTCTATTAAATATTTGGTAATAGAAATTAACACTTTTATGGTTTAATTAGATCTTCCAGTCACCTATTATTTCTACACATGAGCTCTTTTCACACAAAAAACTTTTAACACAATTTTGATTTTAAAATGTTCTACATAAATATCAAACCTTCTCTTATAGCTGTACAGGGTGCGCCTTCTTCATGTTCCAATCGGATCTCTTTTAATGCCACCAAATTCTCTGTCAATTTACTTCTTCCTTTATATACTGTTGCATATGTACCCTAAAAATATATTTTAAAGGATAATTTAAACATATGACAGCCTAACACATCTATAAAGGTCCTTAACTAAATTTCTAACTTCTAATCATGTTAAATTTGATTTTATACTTTTCTTTACAGCAAAGAAGACTTTCAGTTCTTCACGTACAACTTCCATATCCTTACCACACTATAGTGCTTCAAAAGTAAAATGTATTGCATCTATTTTTTGGATCAATGGATTTAAAGTCAAGTGCACTAAATGTAATGATACATAAAGATCAAAGAACACTAACTGAGCACATTCAATGAAAATATAATGTTCATTAAAAAAAACTTAATCCATGCTTACATACACTTCAGAATCTTTGTCCATTAATCCTCCTTTAAAAACTCCTTGAAAGCTTCCCTGGTACTTTCTTTATCCTTTCTTATTGTGGATGATAGGTCATTTCTAAATTAATAGTTCTACAGGTAGTTCAAGAAAGCCAAAGCATTAAGAATTATTTTTTACCTTTAAATGAAACACATTTTTATCTCTGAGGATAGTTCTTTAAACTCATGTAATTTCCCATATCACAGCAAGACAGCAGACTTCCAGAAGGCTACAAATAGATGCCCATTTTATTACCAAGAAAGCCCAATATTTGTGCTTCAATAAAGTTCTATTAAAAATTATTTTCTCTTAAACTGATGGGATAATTTTAAGGACTGATGCAATTTATTTCATCTAGTTTTCTGATAACTTTTCAGAACAAGTTATACTCTTTTAGATGATATTTATGCTCTTTCTTTTTCCTCAATTGGCAAAAACTATGGACTACAGAGGATTGATTATAGATGATTGAGAAGGAAATGCCTTACTTAAAAAACAAGGATATACTCACCTCTCCAAGCTTTTCCAATTTGATGTAGGTTTCCATTTTCCCAAAACCAATTTCTGACTGAAAGCAGAAATTATAAATAATTTAGTATTTATTCTAAAAACTGTATCTCTTTTATCAACTTCTAAAACTCTCCTATTCTAAAAAGTATCAAATTGTTGAACATCTGTCAAGTTTTAAAATATACTCGATGTTGGAAGGTTTATAAATACCAAATTTCATAATTAAAATTGTCGCTCTACTTTCATATATAAGCTAGCTAATCTGTTTTGAACATTTAAACTCTAAAAAAGTTAAAAACATCACAGGCATTTTAAAAACACTAAAGAATCAGGGCTGCAGAGATGGCCCAGCGGTTAAGAACACTGGCTGTTCTTACAGAAGACCCAGGTTTGAATCCCAGCACCACATGGCAGCTAACAACTGTCTGTAACTCCAGTTCCAGGGGATACGACTCCCTCTTCTGTCCTCTGCAGGCCCTGCATGACACAGGTGCACTTACATACACGCTGGCAATACACACATACAAATAAAATAAAAATAATAAAATATACATTTTGTTAAAATTTAAAGAAAACACTAAAGGATCGACAGAAGCTTCTCAAAAGAACTGCTGTTAGGCTTTATAAGCAACGATGAATGTTTATCATGTTAAAGATCACATATACAGCACTACTTAATATTTTAGTAGAACAGAACTGTGGTCAGAGGTGGCATTACTGAATGACTGAGTGCTTCTTTTTGCACTCTTTATGATTTTCCTGTATGTATGTGCTATTTTATGAAAAAAATTTGAGAGATGAAATTATAGACCTATCATATCTTGCTAGGCATCTTATGTGCGACTCAGTAAATCCTTACTTTTTACTATCAGTAATGAAGAATAATAAAGTAAATTACAATAGAAATACTTTCCAAATACAGGTGAGGTTTTATATTTCAGTAGAGAAAATGCAATTAACTGCCCAGTATCTGGTAGGTGATAGCATGATTCTAAATGATCTTTCAGTGTATATAAAAAGGCTAATTGCTAAGGTCACAGAAACCGTCACAAATGTCTGATACCTGAGTATCATTGGATTTTCTTTTTTTTTTTTTTTTGAGATAGTGTCTTACTATGTAGCCCTAGCTGGCCTGGAATGCACTATGTAGACTATAGCAGGCTGACCTTGATCTCACAGAGATCTTCCTCCTGTCTCTGCCTTCTGAGTGCTCGGATCAAAGTAATGTACCATTACACCTGGCTGAAAGCCATACATTTTATTTAAATATGGGCATGGCACTTCTGCAATTAATTTTCCTTTCCACATTTTACAGAGGGGAAAACACTACACTGAGAATAAATGGAAACAAGCAAAACAATGAGCATCCTTGAAAGATATTTTAAAAGACTATCATCTATAACATGGGAGGTACATGGGAAAATACAACTGCAAGCTAAGAATATTTTCTACTCAGCAATAGTGGAATTTTCCTCCTCATTTTTATACTGAATGAAAGCAAACATTCCCTGAAAAGATCCAATGAAGTCTGGTCCAGTGGTGTCCATGACAAAAAACTATGTGGTGTGCTTTGAGGATTATGTTAAGTGTACCGACTATAAACTTGTGGCTAGAAAAACAAGTATTTTAGAGATTACTATAACATGGAGTACAGAAGGAATAAAATGTAATGAATGCATCAAAAATTAACATTACAAAGAGTTACTCTTCAGAGAATGAAATATGGTGACATTAATAGAATATGCCCCATACACATGCACACATGTGCATACACACAAGTAAACAAACATATGAACATATACACATTCATACATCCCCCCCCCAAACACACAGGGTAACTATGGGCAACAATAATTGTGTATGTCAAAAAAGCTAGTACAGAGTAATTTAAATGTTCCTCATAAAGAAATAACAAGTATTTTTGGTAATAGATATGCCCCCTTACTCTGATCATCATACATGTATTTAAATGTCACACTGTGATCCATAAATATGTACAATAATATATGCCAATTAAAAATAAGTATCTATCTGGAAGAGAAAGTGAATACTATCCGGTAATTATGAAATTAAAGTTTGAACAACTAGTCTATAAAATAAATGGCATTATTGAGTTCCATCCATGCAGACAGCCAGGAAACTAGGTAAGAAGCAGTTATACTAGTAAATAGTCTATCAGATCCTAATTCAAAGAATAAGGCATACCATTCCACCCCTCTTAAAGAATTTCCAATTTAATGGATTCAATGATTACATCCAAATAGCAAATCACCGAATGTTTAAGTGGAATTTTTAGAAAATCTGCTTGGATTTTTATCTGCTGAACATGACAAGATTAACAATAGATAGAATGACTCGCTTGCTGACACACTCTCTTACAGAAATTACTCAGAGGACAAAGGACAAAGCTTATTTGACATTTTCCAAGTACGATACTAGGTGGTGAGCACACAGTTAAGAAGACAGATAGGAGTCCCACTTTTCTGAGTTAACAATGTGGACTGAGCACCATCTTAGCTTATATTAAGAAAAACTAACAGGCATTATTAAAACAATTAAAAATGACACAAAAAGCCTTATATTTTAATATAAAATTAAGACTCCCTAATTTGCTTTCTATACAAATGCAGATCATTCTTTTCTGATTAATTCATTGTTCCAAGAGAATACTTCTTTTTTTCAGCTCACTGCTCAAAAAGGTACTTAACTACTGGCAGTCCAAGCAGATGACTCTTATAGCACAAACACATGAATATTAAAAGTATACATAAAATAGATTACAACTTATACTAGGTCTACCTATAACAGTGTAACTTGAAATGGTAGCAAATGCTATGGGAAATTTCTAGCTTCCTTTGTCTTTAGGAACATAACTGAAAAGCATGCACTATTTGATAAGTTGAAATCTGAAAAAAGCTGTAAGACCATCAACATAAGAACAGATAAAGGATAACACAATGAAAAAGGTGCAATACATTTATACCACAGAGCCCATAAAACAGTTAGAAAACAGACTACAGCTACACGTACCAAAATAGATAAAAGTCACAAACTCAACACCAAACAAGCCAACCACACACAAAAAAATTCTGTATACTTACATATTGGGATTATATAATATATAAGCTTTGCATAAATGCACAATTCCAACTTTTTTAAAACACATTTCATAACATGTACATATTCATAACTACACAAAGTCCAAAAGATGAAACGAGGAGAATCAGAAACAGAGCTAGGTATAGTAGCACATGTCTGGAATCCCAGCACTCGAGAGGCTGTGTGAAAAGGTGTGTGAGTGTGAGGCCAGCCTCATTTACACAGTGAGTTCCAGGTCAATAATACCCTGTTCTCAAAGAACATAATGATAATATTACTAGTTATAAAATATTAAATAGTTTAGAAACAAATAAGAACATATTAATGACAAGAAAGGATCAGATATAGAAAATACTATAAAAACTATGTAATCAAAATAGTGTGACTAATTTATGTAAAACTAATCTTTGGCATATGTCCTGTCTTTAGCAATAGGGTCTTACCTTCAAGTTCTGGGAGGCCATCAAGGGCTGTGGCAATAGTTTGTGTCATTTTGGGAGTCTCTTGTACTACCCTGGCCAATAATTCAAAGGAAAGTTTCTCCTGTCTGGCACTGTTTTTTGTTAGGTTGCCTTCAGCTACATACACGGACTCACGTAGAGATATTTTATGTGTAATTTTTCAGTAGGGTTTGAAGACAGGACATACTTCAGACACAGGATTTGGAGCAATGAAGCTGGAACTGACCTGAAAGCCACCTCCCCTGAAGGCTAGCTCTCATAGCTTTGGAGAGTATTATACAAGCTGCTAAGGGAGAACATCAATCAATGGTCCAAACCCAGCTTCAAGGCCTAAAAACAACATCAATAGCCAGCACAGAAAATGACATTGGTGCAATAGTGGCACTTTTATGGGGGTAATCAACAGCTACCTAATTGGACTTAAAGCCCACTCAATGGGAGGAAACTCAGGTGTGATACTGTAAACCTAGCCAAATATATATAGCTGGAGAAGTCATAGATCTTAGAGAAAACCCCAAGGCTGTCACATCCTAGACAAATGTAATTTCTTACAAAATCCTGCAAAATATGGATCATTAAATTTACAAAGTATCCTAGTCACCACCTGTGGTGGTTTGAATGACAATGTCCCCCATAGGCTTCAAGTATTTGGACATTTTGTCCCCAGTTGGTGGCACTGTTTTGGGAGGTCTTAGAAGGTGTGGCTATCCTGGAGGAAGCATGTCACTAGTGGCGAGAGTTCTTAAGACTTGCCCAATCTCCAGTAACTCTCTTGTTTCCTGTGCCTGCTGGAAGATGCAAAGCTTAGCTTTTGCTCCTCCTCCAGCCACCTATGCCGCCATGCCTCCCCACCATGTGGGCTCTTGCCTCTTTGGATCCGTAAGCGCAAATAAACTCTTCCTTCTATAAGTTGCTTTGGTCAGTATTTCTATCACAGCAACAGAAAAGTAACTAATACACCACCCATCAAAGAAGCTTCTTTTTCAATAGACAGAGATTATTACAGAGTTCCACAACTGGTCACACAGACTGTCTGTGAATTGACCAAGCCTAAATGGCATATGTATGCTGTAACCTCTACACCTAAAACTCACAGAACATGGAACAAAGGATGAAGAGAACACAAATGCATCTTTCAGTTTTTATCAGTGAAGCTCCCTCATGCAACAGAAGTTCAGGAACAAAAAGGTCACAAACGGTGAAAATGTAGAGAATAGGAGGAGTCTACCTTGGACAGGTCTCCTATATTAAAATCCACCCATCCAGGGCTCAGGGACTATTGTGGAAGAAAGGATGGAAAAATTTTAAGAACCAGGGAGGAGGTGCATATCATACAGAAATAGAGTGCTAAAGGCTCCTGGGACTCTTCTCATATGAACCTACAGCAAAGGTGTCAGCATGCACAAGGCCCATACAAACTCAAGCAGACAAAAACCCAGCACAGAATTGTGGAAATGGACAGCAGATCCCAATCTTAGTCAAAGGTTTACTGGCAGCTGATTACTGCTGGGTGAGGAAAAGATGATCTTCTTAAAGGGAGGGACTCTAGATAGTCTGACTAGACCTCAGTGGATGAACTTGCACTGAGGGACAACTGGGGACACTAACTTGATATGATAGGCCTTAAGACAAATGAAAGAATGTATGAATTCCACTGGGGGAGCTATAGGAGGGGGTTAACGAGAAAGGAGGCATAGAGATGATTAAGATGTTCTGTATGCATACACATAAATTCAATTAAAAATTTGAAATAAAAAAAACAATCTTTGGTATCAGACAGCAGTGATTACAGGTACAGTTGAAGAGTGAGGGGCATTAAGAGAAAGGTAACAGAAAAATTTTGGAATTTGGAGAATTTGCGGTTAAGAACCTGGGCTTGGTTCCCAGCACCCACGTGGTAGCCAGCAAACCTTCCATAACTCCAGTTCCCCGATGCCTCTTCAAACCTCTGCAAGCACTGCACAACTCAGGTGCACTTACATACATGTAGGCAATATATTCACATGCATAAAATAAGTAAAATAAAAAAGAAAGATTTCTGAAGTTTTCATTTACTCATACTGGTACTAGTTCCACAGGTATGTTAACAATGCAAAAAATACATGATCTGTAAAATTATAGTCTGGGGACTTTGCCATACAGTCTATAATATGCATTAAGCTGTTCATGTCACCATCACATCCAATATACGTAGACAGATGCTCAGTAGATCTCTGCAGCATATCCAAAAATAAAATATAACTTTAAATCTTGTTTCAATAAACCTTTAAGAATGGAAAATGACAAAGAAGAAATTGTAATAAAATTTAGTGCTTTAAAAATTATATATAAAAATAAATTTAAGGGCTGGCGTACAACAAAAATGACAGAGTTCTTGGCTATTATCATGTGCAAATCTCCGGGTTTGAGAAAGTAATAAAAGGGGAGAAAAGGAGAATAAAGAAGGAAAAGGAGGAGAGGGGGAGAAGCCAGAGGAGAGGGGAAAAAAAGAACAGAACAGGAAAGGAAATGTTTACACGCCCACAAAATCTAACAAGCAGATTTCATTCACTGTGCACGCTGGAGACCAGAACTTACCAGGGAAGCTCGACGAGACCTTCGGCTCATCGGCTGATCAAACGGCGGACTGTTGATCTGTAGCTTCTCAAGATATCCATCAGGTATTCTGATATCTGCAGGCAGGGATAACCGCTTGTTTAAGTCCTACAAAAGGGAGGTTGGGGAGTAGAAAAATAAAAAACACCAGAGTATTACAGACATTTGTACCCATGGGCTCTGATGCATTTTTAGTTATAAGTAATTGAAGTTTCATTGCAGTTACAAAGTTACTTAAGGTAAAAGCACTGTAATCAAAGGCAGACAAGCCAGTTTTATTAAATAGTATTTTTAAAAGACTCAGTTATTTCTCAGTCCTTTCACTGGCAAATTTAACTTGAAATTTGAGATTATACTAAATGTAGCAATAAACAGATCATCACACAATCAACTTAAATAACTAAATAAGTAGATATATGATTTTGAGTTTAATATGTTGAAAGATAATTAAAATGTTTCTTATTGTTGCTAGGAGAAATAGCAGGGACTTCTACTTTACATCTCAACCCACCATTCTCCAACCCCAGTATATTTATTTATTTATTTATTTATTTATTTATTTATTTATTTATACATGTGCACATGCACAGGCCATGGAGCACATGTGGAGATCAGGAGAAAACTTGCAGGAGGCAGTTCTCTCCTTTTACCATGGAAGTTCTGGGAACTGAACTCAGCTTACCAGGCTTGGTGGCAAGTACCTTCAAGTGCCTTCACCTGCTGAGCGATCTTGCTCGCTCCAAAATTTTATTCTAAGAAAGTTGGTTCTGTTTTACTTCTACTTCTTAAAATTAAAAAAGATATAAAACATAAAGTACTCAGATGAATCTCAGGAAGGTACAATTAAAACAGTATTTTCTACACAGTAGAAAATAGATCATTCTGGATTTCTGGAATTTAAAAATAATAGTTTTTCACAACAGAAAATCTAAAATAATGTTTTACAAAAAATAACTATAAATTAATACATAGTTGCCTTGAGATAGTCATTACAAAAAAGGAATTATGCATACTACAAATCACTAACACAAAGAAACAACTCTCTTACAAGTGCCATTTGCTATTATGAAGAGTTTCAAATGGGTATATGCTTGATAGGTGTGAATATGTGGTTAAATACACAAATATACATACAAAGGTATGTTTACATTTTCTTAAATGGTTACCTCCATTGAAATCCGTCTATGTATACGATTTCTGAGACAAACACCTGTAGGTGACTGAACTTCATCAGACGATGTCCCAGAAGCTTGGTCACTCTCACCATCTGATCCCATTTTAAGATTTTCATGAACAATATCTATATCAGAAAATGAGGCAATGTTTACCTTTTAAAAATATATCCTACTATATCATATAATTATTATCATTGAAAGTGAAACAGGAGCTGGAGAGATGGCTCAGCAGTTAAGAGCACTGGCTGAACTTGCAAAGGATCCAAGTTTGATTCCCAGCATGGTGGCTAACAACTGTCTATAACTCCAATTCCAGGGGATCCAATGCCTTCTCCTGACCTCTGCAGGCATTGCATGACACAGGAGCGCTTACACATATCCAGGCAATATGCTCATACACGTAAAATAAAAAGAATAAATAAAATATTTTTGAAGTAAAATACAGGCAGTTGACAAACAAATCACAGCAGTAAAAGTTATCTACGTTCAGGATACAGAGGTATGCAGTTAATAGACCAAAACATAAATCACGAAACTCACATAAATTACAGACTGAAAGTCATCTACATTCTCGATACAGAGGTATACAGTTAAGCAAAACATAAATGCTTTATAGGAGAAATAAGAAATGTAGTTATGGTCTCAAATTATAAAAATTTTACAAGAAAAAGAATTCAAGTTATTATCAAGAATTGAAAGCAGGGCAAAGTGCCCCACATCTTTAATACCAGCATTCAGGATGTTGAAGCAGGTAGATCTCTGAGAGTCTACAGATAAGGTGATCTACACAATGAGTTCCTGGCCAGCTAGGGCTACATGAGACTTTCCCATCTCAGAGAGACGAGGATGTGTGTGGGGGTAGAACCTATGAATGAGAATGGAATAAAATTACAGACTAGAACTAGTATTTGAAAATTAGTCACTTCTCTCATTTTCCACACTAGGAACCCGAGACTTAAAAGAGCAACTGAATTTAAAAGGCTGTACAGCTTAGACAGAGATGGACCAGACATGTCTTTTGCTTCTTACTGGTATTCTTTTATAAAAATAGTATTTTATTTATTATCATGTTGGATAGCTTTAGTGTCTTGACACACCTGGGATGAGGGAGCCTCAATTGGGGAATTGCCTCCACTGGACTGGCCTGTGGCCATGTCTGTGGGGCATCTTTTTGATTACTGAGTGTTAAGGGAGGGCCCAGCCCACTGTGGGTGGTGCCACCCCTGGGCAGGTGGGCCTATGATGTATAAGAAAGTGGGCTGAGCATGGGCCAGGGGAGCATGCCGGTAAGCAGTGTTCCTCCATGGCCCGTGCTTCAGCTCCTGCCTCCAGGTTCCTGCCCTGAGTTCCTACTTTGGGCTCCCTGAAGAACTGTGACTCGGGAGATGAAAGACAAATAAACCCTTTTCTCCCCAAGTTGGTAGTGGTCAGAGTGTTTTGTCATAGCAATAGAGAAACTAATTAGGACAATTACTTTTCTTATTTTATGTGTATGAGTACATTGCCTGCATGTATGTAAGTGCACCCATGTCATGCAATGTTCACTCACTGAATTCCCCTGTAACTGGAGTTACGGACAGTTGTTAGCTGCCATGTGGTTGTTGAGAACTGAACCTGAGTCCTCCACAAGAGCAGTCAGTACTCTTAACTGCTGAACTATCTCTCCAGCTCCAATATTCTTAACATTCAGTGTGCCACTGGGTAAACAATAAAATGGAGCTAGTTCATATAATAGTCTTTTTAAAACTTTTTAAACGGCTGGAGAGATGGCTCAGGAGTTATAAGAGTACTGGTTGCTCTTGCAGGACTGGAGTTAAGCTCTCAGCAGCCACATGATGGCTAAGAACTATCTATAATTCCAGTTCCAGGGGATCCAACACCTTCTTCTGGCCTCCATGAGTACTGAATACACAAGTGCACTTACACCCAGGTAAAACACTCATACACATAAAATTTTTAAAAATAATTAATTTAAAAAGCTTTTTAGAAAGCTGCTAACGCAACTGGCTATTCCAACCATTGTGAAAAATAAAACAAAATAGGTGTGGTAGAGCGGTTAAGTGCCAGCCTAGCCTACATAGCAAGATGCTATCTTGAATGAATCAATGAACAAATGGGTGAGTGAATGAATGAATGAACGAATCTTTCAAACAATATTTACTAAATATCTACTAAAAAATTAAGTTTGTGGTCTCTAAAAGCTCAAAAAATCTGCTAAGAGAAAAATACACTCATATTACAATATAAGATGTGTTATACAATGTGTTTCAATGAGATAAAAAAATGAAAGGGAACCAGGAGGGAAGGAGATTAATTCCATGTGGGGATATTAAAAACACTTAAGAGACAGCCCAGCACAGGGTGCACACCTTTAATCCTAGTGGTTAGGAGCAGAGGCAGGAGGATCTTTTTGTGTTCAAGGATAGCTTGGTGTTCATATTGAGTTCCAGGTCAGTCTGGGATACATGGTGAGACCCTGTCTCAAAAAAACAAACAACAAAGAGCTGGAGAAATGGATCAGGGGTTAAGAGCACTAGCTGCTCTTGCAGAGGATCCAGGTTCGCTTCCCAGCACCCACATGGCAGCTAACAACCACCCATAACCCCAGTTTCAGGGGATCCAATGCCCTCTTCTGGCCTCTGTGGGCACTGCATGATATGGGTGCACTTACACACATGCAGGTAACAAACTCATACACATAAAATAAAAATAAATACAATATTAAATAAACAACAAAAGCAAAAAAACAAAACACTTGGGAGATGACTTAGTGGGGAAAAGCACTAGGCACACAAACCTGGCAACCTGATTGATGCCCAGAACCTATATTAAATAAAGGTCAGAAGTGGTGGTACATATGTGTAATCCCAGCAGTCCTGCTAGATGGAAGGGAGAGAAGTTCAGAAGCTCAGGGGTTAGTTAGCCTGGACTATGCAGTGCAGCAGAAAAAACAAAGGCCCTGCCTCAAAAAGGTGGAAGATGAGAACTGATTCCCCACAAATTGTCCTCTGACAACCATGATATGTGCATGCACACACCCCACCTCTCAAATCAATCAATCAATCAATCAATCAATCAATCAATTGGTCAATCAATCAACGACTAATGCTGGATGTGGTCAAGCATGGCTGTAATCTCAGCACTCAAAAGCCTGAGGCAGGAGGATTGGGAGTTTAACAGCATAAAGTACACAGGGAGACTTTGTCTTACAAAATAAGCAAATAAAGCAAAAATACCCAAACTTGCATACCTGCTTTAGTATTTGCATTCATCAGTCATTTTCTGGCTAATTTAGCACATTCAGCCTGCTAGAAAGAAACATTAGCTCTAGAACTGACCTCTTACCACTAATCCTGTCAGTGTAATTCGTTCCCCAAACAGCATCATGTTGACTCATGCTTTAGGGATTAACATACTTTCTCCTCCATTTACCAACCTGGTGACCTCAGCTCATTCTTCAAACGGTCATGTGTCAATATTCAGTAAAGTCTTTTCTACTCTTAGACACATCTGTCTCAAGAACAGATATTTTAATTGTTCTTGAATTAAAATTTTTATTACATTTTAAAGCATTACAATACACAGAGAAAGAATATACAGCAGAGACTACCACAGCACCTAAAACATTTACTAACCAGCCACAGGTCTACACAATCAACAAAACTATAGGTCAACAGCTGATTCCTTGGAGGTAATATTCCATTCATGGCTAACTTTAAAGTACTGACATAATATTACTGAACTTGTGATGCTGGAAAGAAATGTGTAATAGCACACAATTTTTTAGTATCATCACTATTATTGAGACATAATAGAAATAACCTTTAGAACACAGATAATAGTAAAAAGTAGGAAAGTGCCGGGAGTGGTGGTGCACGCAGAGGCAGGCGGAGGAGGCAGAGGCAGGTGGATCTCTGTGAGTTCAAGGGCAGCCTGGTCTACAAAGTGAGTTCCAGGACAGCTGGGCTACAGGGAGATCCTGTCTCAAAAAGACCAAAAAAAAAAAAAAAGTAGGAAAGCAATTAGGTGTAATGACTTTCAAATACTCATCATTTTTGTTTTTTACTTAGCATACTTACTTGTAAACCTATATAATTTAAAGTATAATAGTAGCTATGTTTAACATCCAACTTGCAAAATTCCTGAAAACAATCATCTCTCACAAACTGGTTTAAGATGATTCTAGACAGAGATAAAGACACATTTCTCATAAAGACACATAGATCTAAGTTCACATTCTTAAAATTAGTAAAACCAATCAGGAAGTAACTAGCAAGAAACAAAGCAAACAGAATAAAATGTTCAGGAACTTTAATAAATATAATTTATATGATGGGACAATAAAAAAGCTACGGTTAAAATAATTTTAGGGGCTAGAGAGATGGCTCAGTGGTTAAAAGCACTTACTACTCTTCCCGAGGACCTGAGTTCAATTCTCAGCACTCAAGTCTAGCAATTTACAACTGCTTATAACTCCAAATCCAGAGAATCTGACAACCTCAGGTCTCTGTAGGCATTGGCACATACATATATATGTACACAGACACATACATACAATTAAAAATAAAAATCTTTAAAATTGTTTTTAAAATAAAAATATAAGACACCAAAAATATCAGAGACATACTATAAAATACTCAAAAATTTATGCACATATATATTTTCCTGGATATTTCCAAAGCCGTAAAGGTAAAAGAGTAAGTGAGATGATACTCTAATTTTTATGCTAGGCTATCATATAGGTCATGATTTGAAGAACTGCTGAAGTATGACCCTAAATTAAGTACTCTCCATAGCTGCCATTCGTTTGAAATCGTCCATTCTTTCTAGGGAGGTCAGCTCCTCCCTATGGACAGACATTCAAATGCTGCGTCTGTGCAGCATTAATTCTTCCATTTTCTACTCTCCTAGTCCTAACCTGCTTTCTTCCCAACTAGGAGAAATCCAATAAAGGTGGCTAACTTTCACATAATTAATACCTAACTATATACATGTCCTACAATCAGAACGTTAAATACAACAGACAAATAATCAAATTACCTAATCTGCTTCCATTTCTGGGCATTGCCATGAAGGAACCAAGGCTTCCTCCAATAACACTGTGGGGTCTTCGCAATGGGGGCTTTTTGAAAGACCCTGTGTACTGATGGAGGAAGGAATGCATACTGTGAGATGTTGGAGGCCTGCCATTCTTCACAATAGGCTCTGTGGTCCACGGAATCCAAAAATCATTCCATAATCATCCCAAGATTCAGGATCATAGGAAAAGAATTGAAAAAAAAAAAAGAAAACAAAACATAAGGTTGTAGTAAAGATCATTGCATGTAAGCTCACTTCTTTGGTTATTTATGCAAAGCACTAGAGTTAAAATAATATCTATGACAGAATATTTATATAAAATGCTTTAAATGCCCGAAATTTGGTATTTTTAATATAGTTTTTAAATAATCAAAGACCCATTATCAAGCAGAAACATTAAAAACATAATACTTTAGAATCATTGAACTATAAGTGAAAAAGAATCTGAAAAGTATTTTGTTTGAAAACTTATTTCAATTTTATTGAGCATATCCCTAAAAATGGAACTGCTAGGTCAGATGGTAATTTTATGGCTAACTTCTTAGAAGACAAGAGATAAATTAACTTTCAACATTGTTTTTAAAAAATTAAACATTTAGGGCGGGAATATAGCTTAGAGGTATAGTGTTTGCCTGGCATGTGTGAGGCCCTAAGTTCAATTTCCAGCACTGCAAAAACAAACAAGCAAATAAAATAAAATAAAGAAAAAACAAAACACACAATATTTTCTCAGTAAAAGATATCTCATGTGCTGTATTATTTTTTCTTGTAGGTATTTTAGAAATGATATTTTACATTTCCATTTACAAATTTCATGCAAAAATTTCAATTTATACTTAAGTAAAGCTGTACTAAAACTAGTATGTTTAGTCAACCAAGTTTCACAACTTTCAGTTTATTTTTCACATACTGACTAAATTCAAGATTCATCTTTTCTGCATTCAGTCTCCTAGTCAATGTATAAATATCCTAGCTAACACAAATACAGTATAATGTGAATTACAACTATAGTAGTACATTTTTAACTGAGTTTAAACCTTCATAGTGTGACTCAGTTATTAAAATGATAGAAATTTCAAATTCTACTTGGAAAGAAGAGGAATATGCATAACAAAAGATATTATAATTGCACATTATAATTATTCTAAGATATTTACATTACTACAACCCTGGAGTTGTGTACATCTCCATTTTATTTGTTACAATATGCATAAAAGCTACATGCCTATATATAATGCAAGAGTAACAGGACTCTTGATTCTATATGTGATTGAACTACAGGGAGAAGATCAAAAACAGTTCTGATGCAGTTTATGCCAAGAAAATATAAACTAATCTTCTCATTTCTTAAGTTAGTATCACCAGTGTTTCAAACTAGACAAAGATCATTTTGCTTTATAGATTAAGTATATGGCATATAAGACGCTTTTTAAACAGTACAGTCTACATATATTCATTATACAAGTTTTTGACACGGACTAGCCCTCTGTATGTGACCTATCTAAAACTAAACTCTGTAAGGAAAAAATGTGTTTGATACAGTTAGCAGGCACTGACATGATCAAAAAATACTTAAAACCTCCATCAGGACTGCTGGTGAAACCCATGTTATAACACAAAGAAATAAGCAACAGGTGACTATGGAGGTCCATGCTATCAGCGATCTGCACTAAAGAAGAATCAAAGTCTATCTATTACAGTGTCTTCAAGTATCATTTCAAGTAACTGGTGAAGAATTTAAGAGAGCTCCTATTTTCTCTTCCTTACTACCTGTTACACATAAAAACTAATACTACTTGGAAAATACTGTTTTGTTTCTTTTATTTTTTTAGCATTTCACCATTTGTTACAAACCATGCATGTTTTAAGATATTTACTAAAATGTTCAAGAAAAATGCAATCAGTCTAAACTATTATTTAGCTCTCCAAAAATCAGTTCATCTTCCATGATTCCCAACTTTAAAAAAAAAAAAAAAAAAAAAAAAAAAGGTTTCTCAAGGGTTGGAGAGTTGGCTCAGCGGTAAAGAGCACTGGCTGCTCTTGTAGAGGCCCCATGTTTGGTTTCTAGCACCCATATGGTGGCTAACAACCATCTGAAACCCCAGTTCCAGGGGATCCAATGCCCTCTGGTCTCCACAGGTGGACTTACATACAAGTAGGCAAAACATTCAAACATAAAGTAAAAATAAAATTTGAAAAAATTTGAAAAGGTTTGTCTTATATTTAAATACTCATTAAGAATGTATCCCAGGGCAGGAGAGAAGGTTCAGCAGTTAAGAGCACTGGCTGCTCTTTCAGAGCACCCAGGTTAGATTCCTAGTACCCATATGGTAGCTAACAACCATCCTTAATTCCAGTTCCAGGGGAATCTGATGTCCTCTTTTGACCTCCATGGGCACTGCACAACAAAGGTACACTTACATACATGCAGACAATACATACACATAAAAAAAAAATGTATCCCAGTAACCATCCACCAAGACTAATACTGCACTCATTTTATTCCTGAATATTGCTGGCAAACATACTTGGAAGACTCTTCTGTCATAAGAATGAGCAAACTGGATTTAACTACTATTAATACAAAGAATTTAACACAAGTCTGAAAGAACATTAGGATTCTGCTCTATGTATCTAGCAGATTCTCTTACAAGGGGAATAAATACCATAAAATTATGTTTCAGATTTGAGCAAAATACAAATTCTATCCCCCCCAAAATGACATCCAAATTATTATTTTAAATTTCTTATGAAAGAAGGCTTTTTCCTGCCCTTCGTTCAAAAACCAAACAATAGATAACCAAGGAAAGTGTTAGCAAAACCAAGATGGTATGTGAGGACAGATGCAATGTTATAGACTTGGAGGTGGGGCATCTAGGCTCTGCCAACAAGCTGGGTAATACTGAATAAAAAATGACTTCTAAGGAAGAAAAACAAGGTATCTGAAACCTGGATAAGATAAGCTAACTTATCCTAAGTCACTTAATTAGTATTTCAATGTATTAGTGCAGCCCCAACCCTAACCCATAACTGCTAACTTACAGAAGAGTCTTTTGCCTCTCACCCCACAAGCATTCATACACAATGGGAGGTGTGAGGGTGTTTGTGTTTTTAACCATTGCCAGAAATCTCTAACAGTAGAACTTAAGTACAAGCAAAGAAGGCTCTCAAGAAACTCTGCACATCAGGGTACATAAGCTCCTTCCTGGCCATTAGGACATTACTAGGGTTATTTTGGCTTTGAATATATAGCACTGTTCTAAAACTGTCACCAAGTTTACATTTTAATCCATTCAAGTTAACAAGCCTTTAAATTTTTTATGTTAAAATCCAAGCACAATTATTCTGAATTGTAAAAATCACTGTCAAATGCATGAAGCATTTTCTTTCTACCTCTGCCATAAACTCTCTCATATTATGGACAGACTGTGGTAAACATAAAATAACAGTAAATTCACTCATGTGCTGAACCTTGTAATTTATACAAAGAGTCAATATGTATCTAAAATGCTATAAAACTAAGATGAAGCTATAAACAGGAATTTTACAAACTTCCTATTCATTTAAGCTGTATTAACTCAGGTTATAAAAATAATGCCAGGCATGGTGGCGCACGCCTTTAATCCCAGCACTTGGGAGGCAGAGGCAGGGGGATCTTTGTGAGTCTGAGGCCAGCCTGGTTTACATAGTGAGCTCCAGGACTGCTGGGGCTACAAGAAGACCCTTGTCTCAAAAAGACAATAAATAAATAAATAAACAAACAAACAAACAAACAAACATACATTTAAATATTGATTTACAAATAGTTACTTATGATTAGGATAATATAGACTATTTTCTCATTTAAGAACTGGTAAAAATAGAAAGATATTCATAGGAATACGAGACCAAGTATATTACCAATGATGGAGTGGGAGTAGAATATTCCAATAATTAAGCACAGAACTTATATAGCCTTTTGTTTCCCAAGAACCTAAAGGAATGATATAAACAAAAACCACTATATTCAACTTATCTAGACAGAAAATTTACATTGTATTTATAAAGTAATTAAACCTCCCACCATCTAAGATATTTACCATTATCTTTGCTACTGTTTTCTTCAATAGTCATTTGTTCAGCCAATTCAGACAATGATTCATCAATAGTCTGGCTTCCTCTCAGTGTGAGGGATAGTCTCCTCTTAAACTTTTTCATCCTATCAATCGGATGTGGTCTGAAAAATCCTGAAATGAACAAGCACAAAATTTAAGTTATAAATGTTTTACTGTTCAAGAAAAATGTCATTCTGGGTTTACAGTGAATCTTCAGAATAGGAGTGAATTAAGGAATTCTCACTTGTGGCAGGCATGACAGAATCCAACCCTTTGTTTAAAAGGATGCACTCTGATTAATGCTATATTTAGTTAGCATCAGCAGAAGCACGGGAATTTTATGGAACTAAACAGTGAGGCTTTAAGAATGAATTTTTAAGGACTGGAAATTTCTTGATGGCGCACACCTTTAATCCCAGCACTCGGGAGGGAGAGGCAGGCGGATCTCTGTGAGTTCAAGGCCAGCCTGCTCTACATAGTGAGTTCCAGGACAGCTGGAGCTACAGGGAGACCCTGTCTCAAAAAGACCGAAAAAAAAAAATGTGTTTTCTGAAAACCGAAATAGCAAAAATAGTACTATTATTTTGATGTTTGGGTTCCATCACTACAAGTCTCAAACACAAGATGGAAACCAGTCAGATACACTGCCTATTCCACCTTCATGTCAGGGAAAATGCTCAATAAGTTCATAGAGAAATTCAAACAAATAATAAACAATAGAACTAAGACTTAAAGGTAGGAATTACCATTTTCTTACACATTATATCATTTCTGAAATCAGGATGTATATCACAATCAACAGGACACCAAAATGTAATTGATTATAATATTTTATGTCTTAGACACATGCACACTAATGTACAATTCTCAGTACAGTCTTAATTATGAGAACAAAGATACCTGCGCCCCAAACCAACTCAATAATTTATGTGGGAACAATCCCTAAATTGTTCCTTATGATGTGTAATTAGCAAACTTACCAGAGCACCTTGTAAACTATGAAGATTATTCCAAATAGAACAAAGTCCTTACAACTCCACTATGCTAAAATATATGCGTTATACCATTCAGCTGTTTATGTGTTTCCATCTGTGTTTTGCTTATTTTCTCATTTTAAGGCTCCACTATAAGCTTGCTGAACAGGTAGGTGACCTAAGCATAAGGTATTAGTTATTGAACAAATTTTGTTTGTTCAAATGCTAGGGAAGAACATCAAATATAAATTTATAAGTGATAACAATTTCATATTTGATCACCACCTACTATGTATTTACTATAATTCTGAAGAAGTCACTATAATATGAAACTACACACATTAAAATAGCAAGTATTGCAACTACAATGTAATAAGGTCTCTTTCCATCTACAAGTTCTAAAATAATATATGATCATTAGTAAGATACTGAAAAGCAACCATGACTTAGCTTGGTTTAGTCCTGACACCAAAAAGTGAAAACCATGATAAACATTTTCTATTACTTATCTTCCAGTTTACCATCCCTTTTGTACCATTCCTTTGTTTAGCCTGTAATTAAACTCATCTACTTGTTGGACTGTTCACTTTTTCAGTTACAGACTTTCCATTTGATTCTTTTCTATAGATTCCAGTTCTCTAGTGAAATTCTCAGCCTGAATATCTATTTCATGAACAGACTAATTATAGTATTTTAAAGGCCCTATCTATAACCCCAAAGTCTGCATAACCTGTGGATTTGTTTCTATGTTGATTTTTTAAGGTTTTGTTGTATGCCTAGCAATATTTATTGTACACCACTCACACTGTATGTGAGTGATTACATAAACTGTATGCCTGAGATTGAATAATATCAGACTTTTTCCAGTGCTGAGGGTGAAACCCAGCACCCTGTGCATGCTAGGCAAGTGCTCATACTCAACCCTCAAACCAGATCTTTACATGCCCTAATAAAAGCTCGTAAGAGCTGGTAGCTCATAACTACCAACTTTTCAGACACTACTTTATATAACATAGTCATGTGGTCACTAATGCCTATCCCACTACTTAATATCAAGCTTGCTGACCACAATTTTTGCCTATTGTTTTGGATGATAAATAAAAATAACAAAGTATAACAGGAATGTTATTGCAAAATTAACTCACATAGATCAATAATATATAGGCTTATTATTATAGTACTGAATTCAGCTATCCAAAATATTAGCCAATAGCCAAATGAGACTAATGAGCTCTAGTCCAAAGTGAGTTATGCTGCAAATGTAAACTATATAATGAACTTTTTAGACTTGACATAAAAAATGTGTAAGAATATATTCATAACTTTAATCAAAATCATTGAAAAACAAAGTAGTAGATGGTAGGTTTCCAGTGTCCCAGGGAAGGGAAGGAAATGGGAAATCATTAATAGGAATAAAATTTCAGTTTTCCAAGATGAAAAGAATTCTAGAGATCCACAGTGGTGATGGCTGCATAGTAATACACCACTTGGGAGGCAGAATTCAAGAATAGCCTGCTCTAAATAGCAAGTTATAGGCTAGCCAAAGGGTCATAGTGAGACCCTGTCTCAAAAAAAAAAAAAAACCCAGAATAAAACACCCCCCCAAAAACACTACAGTATCAAAATTTTGTGATATGTGCATAAGATCTGACAAACACACCAATGAAGTAGAGACAGGCACCTAAACAGCCCTTCAAGGCACTATTCTGAACTATAGTGCTCAGAAAATCAGAAATTCTAATGAAATAGAGTGAAGATGAACTCTTACGTTAAGCCATACACAAGAGGTAACTCAAAATAGATGAAAGATCAATCTAAATCTCAGCATTAAAACTGCATTTTAAAATACTCGTGGAGCCACTAAGATAGCTCGGCTGGTAAGGGTGCTTGACAAAGCCAAGCCTGCCAACCTGAGTTTTGATCCCCAGAACCCTCACAGTAGAAGGAAACATCTGACTCCTTCAAGCTGTCTTCTCACATCCATGTATGTGCCCCATTCCCTAAAATAAATACGTGTAAAGAAAATTTAAAAACAAAACAAAGCAAAAAAAAAACAAAAACAAAAAAAAACCTCTTAAAAGAAAGCATAAGGGGTAGTATTTTTGATACTAGGCTTAGATATGCTTTCTTAAATATGGCAGAGGGTAGGAATGAGAATATGAATGAAGGAGGACACACCAGGATTTGAAGTCTAAAATTTGTGTGAATTACCTAAGGGCAGTAAAAACAGCCAGGCATGGTGAAGATGACTATAATTCCAGTACTTACGAGGCTGAGGCAGGAAGGTGATGGATTCAAGGCCAGTCTAGGCTATATATCAAGATGCTATTTCAAAGCAAAGAGTGCAAACAATACAAAGAATAGAATAAATATCCAAAAAGCAAATATTTGATAAAGATTAATATCAAAGAACTACAACTCAACAACAACAAAATATTTTTAAATGGGCAAAGGCCTTGATTGTACACTGGACTAAAGATATACAAATGGTTAATAATCACATGAAAAGATGCTCAACATTATTACTATAAAATAAAAATTAAAAATAAACTGGCACTTCATCTCTATCATAAGGCAATGGATGGTTGCATGGATGCATAGAAGCATGGAAAGGAGGAAGGGAGGGAGGATAGGATAGAAGGCCAAGAAACAAAAGCTATCAATGAGAATCTTGACCAATGAGTAATGCTGCCCTGCTCAAGGAATATAGAGCAGTGTAGCCACAGTGAAAAATGGTTTGGTAGTTCCTCAAAAAGTTAAATATAGGATAACCATATGTCCCAACAATTCCACTCCTAGAGATATACTCAAAAGAACAGAAAACAAGGTCTTAAACAATTACTAGTATACCAATGTTAACAGCAGCATTCTTTTTCTTACATTTCCCCCTCTTATGAGAACATCATTTTTTAACAATATATGAATTTTTATTGAATTTTTGTGTATTTCATACAATACAGCTTAATCACATTTGAACCCCTCCCCTATCTGCACTCACCCATACCCCACCCCCACCCCGACTTATTGGATTTCAAGCATTCTGTCATATATGTTAAGGGCTTTCGGGGCAAGTTTGTGTCCCCAGATGTCCTGCAGTGTGATTTCATCCATTGGAGCCTGTGTTACTCCCTTAAAGAAGACCAATTTGGGGCCAGAGAGATGGCTCAGCAGTTAAGAACACTGGTTGTTCTTGCAGAAAACCTGGGTTCGAATCCTGGTACGAGGGGGATGCGATGGCCTCTTCTCCGAGGGCACTGCATGACACGGGTGCACTTACCTACATCTAGGCAATACACTATACACATAAAACAAAAATAATAAATAAAATATTTTAAAAAAAGAAAAAGAAGACCAATTATTCCTCACTCGGCAATGATCGCTGCCAATAGTTCTCAGCTAAGTTCTGGACTCCTTAACCATTTCCCCAGTTCTATACTGGTTTTTGTCTGGTTGAGTTTGCATGAGTCTTGTACATGTTGTCACCACTGCTGTAAATTCATATGAGCAAGTTCCCAGAAATCTGGAAAACTGTTTCCTCATGGTCATCCACCACTCTTGGCTTTTACGGTCTTTCCACCCCATCTCCTGCAGTGGTCCCTGAGCCCTAGGTGACAGAGGTGTAATACAGGAGTCATATCTAGGGACACACATGCTGCAGTCTCTTATTCTCTACATTCTGGCCAGTTGTGGCTCTCTACATTAATTACTATCAGTTGTATGGTAAACTTAGTTGGTGAAAGTTGAGAGGTGCATTAATATTCTTTTTGCCCCATTCTGCTATGTTCCATGAGCCTTAGGTGTAGAAGTTGCACTGCAGATATGTCACTTAGGGTTAGGCATCTCACAGACATTTAATCTGTGCATGGTAATAGCCTCTATTGCAAAAAGAATCTTCTTTGATGAGTGGCAAGAGGTATACTTGTATATAACGATTTGGAGCTAAGATCCACAAATAGGGAGAACATGTTGCTTATTTTTCTGAGTCTGTTACTTCACTTAGTATAACAATATCTAGTTCCATTCATTTACCTGAAAATTTCATGATTTTGTCTTTCTTTACCACTTAGAACTCCATTGTGTAAATGTACCACATTTTCATTATCCACTCGTTAGTTGAGGGGCACTTAGGTTGTTTCCATTTCTTAGCTATTGTAAAGAGAGCAGCAACAAACATGGTTGTACAAGTATCTCTGCAGTAGGATAAGTCCTTTGGGTATAATGCCGAGGAATGGTATAACTGGGTCATATGATAGACCCATTTTTAGTTTCTTAAGAGTTCTCCAGTCTGATCTCAGCAGACCACCAGAGCCAAGTTCTGGCCTCCCTCTGGCCTTCCTCAGGCAGAGGGCCTGAGAACGCAGGGGATTGGCTGAGAGCTCCCGAATCCTGCCTCAACGTGGTGGTCCTTTTAATAAGATGATGCTGTACAGCAGTCCCTTCTGCACAAAATAACTACCATTATCACAACTTCACCTGAGCCTGATCGCTAAACATTGTCACAATTGGGCTTGTTGACGGTTGTGTTCATTCATTAAAGGAGGGCCAAACAGGGTCATTGGACCCTCACTGGAGTATCCAGCCACTCTTCCCAGCCAACTGTAATTTGATCCTAATCACACATGGCCTCCTGGATTTGGGGAGGGCTAAAGTTTACAATCTGGGGAAGGCTAGGAAGAGAAGGCATGACCCAGTCTGGGTAAAGGCTTTCCAGTGTGTATACCCTCAGGTCATACACACACCTCAGCAACCCCTCAGTTATCTGGTAAGTAAGCTCAATAAATTCTATTGGTTCCCCAGTAAAACTTTAATTAAACATTGGCTTGACACCAGAACCTTAAAAGGGAATAAGCATTGCTTAGCATCCCCAGGAAAAGAAGTCTCACAACAGACGGAAAATTTATTTATTAATGCTATTATGTCTCATAATTATTTTTTTTTAAAAAAAGAAAATGAGACCGTAAAAGACGTTAAAATGGATTTGGGAAATGGAGATATTTTCCAAAATAGAAAAAAATGAGAAAGCCTCAGCAAGTGATGAAGGTCTGTTTAGGTTTGTTATTAATATATAAAGGATGAAACAAAAATAATATACACATAGTCTTAAAATTTCTATGGTCATAGCTTAGTCAAGTAGTTTAAGGAACAAAATATGTATCTAGTCAAGGTTTATCTGGAAATATTTGGTTTTTTACCCAAGCCTTATCTACAAGGCACATGATAATTAAAAGTACCAGATTGGTGGAACTAACCTTATTGGATGTTTAACAGCCATAGTTTGAGGCCTATATTAATGCAGTCAGAGGAACTTAAAGGACAGTTTTTGCCCCTTGCCCTCCAAGGTTGACTAAGTTCCAGGGGACTACGGAACATCTCTCAAAATGTCCTCTAACTGTGGTGAGTCACCTGCTCTCTTGTTCAGGGAGGACATGGAATCCCCATGAGATGGACTTGAACTAGTGTCCAGTCTACAAAGAGGAGGGTCAATTAGAGGAAACATCTCATTCATGCTTCCAAGTGAGATAGACATAATTGAGCAGGAACTTTGACTTATCTTCACATAGCTGGAACTGGTAAAAGAAAGGAGCCAGGAGCTCCTCGCAAGCCCATGTGACCCCTGAGGAACAGATCCTCAAATGACCTCAGGTTTAAAAATAAACTGATTTATTTGGGCCAACTGTATGGTCTTAAACACCCAAAAGGAAAGTATAATCAAAGAGTAAAGTCATCCGTATATTTCTTTAAGAGTTCAAGGGATTACACTTCCAAGACATTAGGCTTAAGTCTATATAAAAAGTTATTTAGACAATTATTTCTCATTGATGATTTTGCTCCTAACCAGAAAGTGCTGTTCAGCTGTAAGGCTTCAAATCTTG
>NW_008337073.1:3034926-3053937 GCF_000622305.1 Nannospalax galili | reverse complement strand
TCCCCCTATCTAGAAGCCTTTGAGAGGGAACTGACACTGATTCTAACTACTCCAACAGCTATCAAAATACCTGAAAGCAAACCCTGAATCTATTACTCTAGAGCCCAGCCTTGGAAGACAAAAGAAAATTGAGAAGGAACCCAATAGAGGGATGCTTTTGGAAGCCCTTGTCAAGAAATTCCAATGGACTCCATTATGAACATTTGAAAATTGCCCTGTTCTGACTTTTTTCTAGTTCTCTGGCTAGAACTTGTAATGCTAACTACTCTTGCCTTTACTTCCCCTTCATGTCTCCTATTCACGACTCAAGGACTTTCTTTTCCCCTTAGAGGTAAGAGTTACGCAATTTAGGAGACTTTTAGATAGACCCACAAAAGGGGTACTCCAATTGCCTCACTCTGCATCCCTGTTCAGCATGGAAGAAGCCAGAGTGGTCTGCCTCCCAAATCCCTATCTGCAAGTTGGTTAACCTCTTTAGAGGATGGTGTGATAAGAATAGGAGGTAGGAATTGCTAGAAGTCAAAATGTCCTTGGGCCTGTTAGCAACATACTCTGTTCCAAAGGCCAAAAATGTCAAAAGTATTTGGGAGCATGTAACTAATCCCTAAAAGATTTTAGGGTTACCTCTTCAGAGGGGGGCATGTTAGAGTAGGAAAAAGCCCCATGGAAAAAAAAGAGTACATGAAGTTATCAGAAAAAAGTGATGGGGAGATATGGGAGTAGTTATAGGAGAGAGTGTGGGCATGGATTTAATTAAAATACCTTATATGCATGTATGAAGTTCTCAATAAATTACTTATTTTAAAAAAAAAACTTAAAAAAAAGAATGGTGACTTACAAAGAGAGCAATGGAGGGAAGCATGAATCTGAGCAAAAGTTCAGTGGCCACAAGAATGACATCATAATGAAACCCACTGTTTGTAAGATGAAAACAGAAACATGTTAATTTACAAAAATAAAGAGTTCTCCACACTGCTTTCCACAGTGGTTACACTAGTTTGCAATCCCACCAGAAGTGAATGAGCGTTCCCCTTTCTCCGCATCCTCTCTACCATTTAGTATCATTTGTTCTCTTGATCTTAGCCAGTCTGACTGGGATAAGGTGAAACCATAAAGTAGCTTTAAATTGTATTTCCCTAATTACTAAGGATGTTGAGCACTTTTTAAGGTGTTTCTTAGTTATCTTTATTTCTTCTTTTGAAAACTCTCTGTTCAGATCCATACCCCATCTTTTAATTGGGTCATTTTCTTTCTTGATTCTTTCTATATTCTGGATATTAATCCTGTCAGATATGTAGCTGATGAAGATTTTCTCCCACTCTGTGGGCTTATTCTTCACTAGATTGGTTGTTTCCTTTGTTGTACAGAAGCTTTTTAGTTTAAGAAGGCTCCACTTGTTGACTGTTAACCTTAATTTCTGAGCAACTGATGTCTGATTTAGAAAGTTCTTTCCTTCACCTATATCTTGTAGGGTACTACCTATGTTTTCTAACAGTTCCAGTGTTTCACATTTCACACTGAGGTCTTTGATCTATTTGCAGCTGACTTTTGAGCATGGTGATATGGGTATAATTCAGTCTTGTACACGTGGAGATACAGTTTTGCCAGCACAATTTGTTGAAGATGTTTTCCTTGAGAAGGTGTTCTTGGCATCTTTGTCAAATATTAGGTAGCTGAAATTGCATGCACTTATGTTTGGGCTTCTATTTTGTTCCACTGATCTACATGTTTTCTTTGGTCCAATACCCTGATGTTTTTATGACTACAGCTCTGTAATGCAGTTTGAGATCTGGTACAGTAATCCCCCAGCCCCCAGCATTGCTCTTTGTGCTCAAAATTGCTTTAGCTATCTGAGGTCTTTGGTGATTTCATATGAACTTTAAGATGGCTTTTTCTAATTCTGTGAAGAACAACCTTTGGATTTTTTTTATTGGAATTTCACTGAATCTATAAGTTGCTTTTAGTAGGATGGTCATTTTCACAATATTAATTCTGCCAATCCATAAGCATGCTAGGTCTTTCCATCTCCTTCTGTCTTCCTCAATCTCTTTCTTCAAAGATTTAAAATTTTCACTGTAGAGGTCTTTAATGTCCTTGGTTAGGTTTATTCCTAGATTTTTTTTTTTTGAGGCTATTGTGAATGGGAGGGTTTCCATGAACTCTTTCTCTGATTGCTTATTATTGCTATACAGAAAGACTACTAACTTTTATAAATTGATTTTGTAACCTGCCACTTTGATGAAAGTGTTGATAATTTCTAAAAGTTTCCTGGTGGAAATTTTGGCGTCTCTTATGTATTCTATCTTATCATCTGCAAACAGGGATAATTTGGCCTCTTCTTTTCCAGTTGGTAGCCCTTTAATTTCCTTCTTTTATTTCTCTAGCAAGAGTTTCAAGCACTACAGTGAAAAGGAATAGAGATAGTGGGCTGCCTTGTCTGGCTCCTGATTTTAATGGGAATGCTTCTAGTTGTTCTCCATTTAGAATGATGTTGGTTATGCATCTGGTATATGTAGCTTTAATTATGTTGACGAACGTCCCTTCCAGTCCAATTCCTTCTAGGACTTTTACATAAATGCATTTTGGAATTTGTAAAAGGCCTTTACATCATCTATTGAAATGATTACGTGTTCTTTAGGTTCATTTATACAATTTATTACCTTTATTAACTAGAGTATATTGAACCATCTCTGCATCTCTGGAATAAAGCCAACTTGATCATGGTAGATGGTCTTTTGATGTATGTCTGCAAGTGGTTTTTGAATATTTGGTTGAGAATCTTTACATTTATATTCATTAAGGATATGAATCTAAGGTTTTTGTTTTTGTAGTTTTATCTGGTTTAGGTATTAGAGTGATACTGGCTTCATGGGAGTTTGAGAGTTCTCCCTCTTTATCTTTTTTAATATTTAAGTAGTACTGGCTGTAGATCCTCTTCGAAGGTCTGGTAAAATCCATTTGGGTCTGGGCTTTATTTAGTTAGGAGGCTTTGTTTTATTGTTTGCATTTATTTGTTATGGGTTCCCTTAAGCTGTTGCTTTTCTTGGTTTAACTTCAGCGGGTTTGCTGAATTTAGAAATCCATCCATTTCTTTGAGATTTTCAAATTTAATAGAGTATAGGCTTTTGAAGTATTCCTTTCTAATGCTCTGGATCTTTTTGGTGTCCGTTGTGATGTCTCCCCTTTCATCTCTGATTTTCTTAATTTGGATTTGCTCTTTCTTTCTTTTGGTTAGCTGGGCTACTGGGTCTATCTAGTTTATCTTTTCAAAGAACCAGTTCTTAAATTCACTGATTCTTTGTAGTTTTCTTTGTTTCTATTCCATTGATTTCTGCTCTGATTTTTATAATTCTTGTCTGTTGGGTTTGTGTTTGTTTTTGCTTTTCCAAATTCTTAAGTTGTACCATTAAATCATTTATTTGTGCTCTGATTTTTTAATGTAGGCACTCAGAAGTTATAATATTTTCTTTTAGGATTGCTTTTATTGTGTCCCAGAAGTTTTGTGTGTTATCTTTTTTATTTAGTTTCAAGAATACATTCATTTCTTTCTTGATTTCTTCTTTGACCCATTGAGCATTCAGGAGTGTGTTGTTTAATCTCTATGAGTTCATGTAGTTACTAGAGCTTCTTTTGCTGTTGATTGTCAGTTTTATTGCATTGTGGTCTGACAGAATACATGGAATTATTTCAATTATTTTGTATTTGTTGAGGTGTGTTCTGTGTCCCACCCAGGGTGTGGTCTATTTTAGAGAAACCTCCATGGGCTGCTGAGTAGAAAGTGTCTGTAGGTCCATCTGATGTATGATTATCGTTTAATTCAGATATTTCTCTGTTTATTCTTTAGCCTTATGGCCTGTCTGTTGGAGAAAATAGGGTACTGAAGTCATCTACTATTACTGAGTTGTGGTTAATCTGTGTTTTAAAGTCCAATAGTACTGTTTTTATGAAACTGGATGCACCAGAGTTTGGTGCATATTGTTCTATCTTCTTGGTCAACTGTTCCCTTGATCAGTATGTAGTGACCTGCTTTATCTCTTCAGATTAATTTTAATTTGAAGTCTATTTTTGTCAGATATTAAAACAGCAACACCTGCTTGTTTCTTAGTGTCATTAGCTTGGAATTTTTTTTCCATCCTTTCACCCTTAGGTGGTGCTTATCTTTGGAACTGAGGTGAGTTTCTTGCGGATGACAAATAGATGAATTTTGTTTCTGAATCCATTCAACTAGTCTCTATCTTTTGGGCAGAATTGAGACCACTGATATTTATAGTTATTATTGAAAGGTGTGAATTGGTTACTGTCATTTTATTTTCTTTTTGTGTTCTTCGTCTTATTTTGTGTTTCTGTACTTTATACCTTCATTTGATTTCTTTCTGTAACCTCTTGAGTATGGTCATTTCTTCTGTTCTTTGTATTGATTTAGGTATTCTCTGAAGGGCTGATTTGGGGAACATGAATTCTTTCAACCTACTTTTATCATGGAAGAATTTTCCTTCCCCTTTGACTATGATAGACAATTTTGCTGGGTAAAGTATTCTGGGTTGGCATCTATGAATTCCTTTAGAACTGGGAGTATTTTAATTCAGGCTCATCTGGCTTTTACAGTTTGCACTAAAAAGTTAGCTGTAAATCTGATGCATTTTCCTTTATATGTGACGTGTTGTTTTTCCTCTTGAAGTTTTCAGTACCCTCTCTTTGTTCTGTACATTTAATGTTTTTACTATGATATGCTGAGAGGAGTTGCTGTTCTGGTCCTGTCTAATTGGTGTTCTGTGTGCTTCCAGTATATGTACCTGTATGTCTTTCCTTAATTTACGGAGGCTTTCTTCTATAATCTTTGAAGATCTGGTCAGTACTACTGACCTGAGATACTTTTCCTTCCTCTATCTATGCCTCTGATGTGTAGATTTGGTCTTTTCATGGTGTCCCATGTTTTCTGCATATTCTATTCCTATGTTTTTATTTTTATTTTTTTTCATATTCTTTGCTTGAGCAGTCCAGTTCTTGAACTTCGTCATCTAGTTTTGAAATTCTGTTTTCTATTTCATTCATTCTGCTTGTGAGGATTTCTCATGTCATTTCTAATTGGCTTATTAAATTTTTCAATTCCATCTTCATTTCAACTTGAATTTTCTTCAGTATTTCCATTTCTCTTTTGTGAATTCACTTTTCAAGTCCTGAATTGTCTTTGTCATTTCATTCAGCCGTATATTCATATTTTCTTGAGCTTCAGTCAGTTTATTCCTCTTTGAGTTCTTCAAGTTGCGTGTTCTTTAAAATCTCTGCACCCTCTGATCATGTTTATAACTCATCTTTTAAACTTTGCATCCTGGAGTTCCTCTGGATAGTTCTCATTCTAATACATTTCTATAGGACTAGGGTTTTGATGGGGACATACCTTGTGGGACAAGATGGTTCCAAGCTGTCTAGTCAAGTGCTCTCCAGCAGGGGGCAAAGGGGCCTGGGCCCAATTGGAGACTGGGAATCCAGTGCCTAGGTTCTGCCAGGCTATCCAGGGGATCTGGGGCAGGATGATCAAGAGGGGGCCTAGGGCCAAGGCCATGGTAGGAACAATATAGGGAGGGACTAATTAATTAGGCAGAGTAGGTGTGGGAGCTGGAGCAGGCAGAGCTGGTCTGGATGCAGGGGAATCAAGGTGCCAGAAGCATTACTCTTACAGCAAAAAAGTAGCAACAAGCTGCAAATAAACAACTGAATGGATAAGCAAAATGTGGTATATATAATGGGATAATGTTCTATAATAAAAAGAATTACATTCTCATAGGCTACAAACATGGATGAACCTTAAGAACATTATGACAAGTAAGGTAAACTAGACACAAAAGGGCAAATAATGTATGACTATAAACTAGGAAAAATATATATAATAAGGAAAACAAAAAGCATAAAAGAGGCTACCAAGGATTCTGGAAGAGAGAACCGGGGGTTCAAATTCCCTACACCGAAGGAAAAAAAAAATCAGAAACGCTTTTAATAAACTTTTAAGCATTCGTCAATTTATGTATTTGTATAAATTATAACCTCAAATCCTCAGACTTTAGAAGAGTTATTCACTAAAAGTTAATTATTTAAACATAGTCAAAAAATATTTTTATTGGTCAATAGGTTAAATTTTAAACAGAATTAAAATCTGAGTTTAAAATAAAATGAACTCTCTCATCATGAATAATCAATTGATTTGCAGATGATAAATCCCCACAAAAGGGGCATTTGTTTTAAACAGCTGTTCAGTTTCAGTGAATTCAGAAGTCAGCTACTAGAAATGTCATCTGATGCTTTTGATAATAATAGTCTCACTCAGAACAGAACCAAAAGAGCAATTGTAATTACTTGAGATGGTGCCTCATCCTGATTAGATAGCTACATACAAAAGAAAAATGCCCATTAGAAAGGAAGCATAAGGACAAAATAGTATATTTAAAAATATGACTTTTTTATCCTTATACATGAATCAAATTCTTTTTAATTATATATTCCAGCTATATTTATTTTGCTAAATCCTCTTTTACTAATAAATAAATAACTTTAAACCACAAAATCAGAAGTTCAGTGGAAAAAAAAGAATTCTTTTTTTAAAAAATTATTTATTTATTTTATGTGCATGCGTGTATTGCCTGCATGTATCTAAGTGCACCCGTGTTGTGCAATGCCTGTGGAGGTCAGAAGCCGTTGGATCCCCTGGAACTGGAATTACGGACAGTTGGTAGCTGCCATCTGGGTGCTGGGATTCAAACCCGGGTCTTCTGCAAGAAAAACCAGTGTTCTTAACCACTGAGCCATCTTTCCAGCCCAAGAATTCTTTTTTAAAAATATTTTTATTTAGTTATTTTTATTTTATGTGTATGCGTGTATTGCCTGCCTGTATGTAAGTGCACCTGTGTCATGCAATGCCTGTGGAGAATAGAAGAGACTGTCAGATCCCCTGGAAATGGAGTTATGGACAGTTGTTAGCTGCCATGTGGGTGCTGGGATTCGAACCGGGGTCTTCTGCAAGAACAGTCAGTGTTCTTAACCACTGAGCCATCTCTCCAGCTCAAGGATTCTTTTTAAAATACTTGCTCTGCTTCATATGTATATACTTCATAAAGTATATACATATAAATATAAAAAGAGATCAAAAGGAGTTACCCTATAAGAGGGAGACATCACCCCTACCAGACACCATAAACTAGCAAATAAAAAGCCCAATTCCAGGAATGGATTCCCTCTTTTAGAGCTATTAATCAGGAGTCCCACAGACACTCAAATTAATACTGGCCACTGCCCCTAATCTTGGTTACCCACCAGAATTTGACAATAAGACCCTATTGCTGATGATGCTACATACATGAGTTGTAGAACAAACAAGGAGAAATCAAGCTGGCATTGACTTCAAAACTTCACCTCTACTGGTTAGCTTTCATATTGCTAGAAGGTGCTATGCATGCTACTGGAAGAGAAAAGTAATCATCAACCTTGCCTAGCTGGGAATCCTGCAAGCTATAACAATAACTGGCTTGACAAGATATATCCAGCAGTTCAACAGGGGCACATATTGTTATAGGAGTAAGCAACCACTCTCTGATTGGATTTAATGATCTGCTTCACAAGATGGAGTCCATACCTAACACTGATATATCAGGCTTAGAAACCTGTGGCTAGGCAGGTCACATTTCATAGGGGAAACCTACTACTATTATTCTGTTAAATGGATATAGTATTAAACCAATGTCTATTGAATTGTTATACCCAGAGATTAATGCATCTTTTAACTCTCACCAGGGAAGCTTCCACATGCAACAGATGGTGATTAACACAGAGACCCACAACTGGTCAATGTGCAGCAAATAAGAGACTGTAGAGTGCTTAGCCCAGAGTAAGATACCTTTATCAAACTTCTGACTCCCAAAGCTCAGGGACCATTGCAGAAGATGGGTTGGAAAGATTGTTAAGAGCCAGAGGTGATGGATGATCACAAGGAAACAGACTTTTCCAGACAACTGGGCAGATACTTCTACGAACTCATAGTAATGGTGACAGCATGCACAAGTTCCATGTAAGCTCAAGTCAGACAAAATCTCAGCATGGAAGTGAGGAAGTGGGGAAGACACCCCAACCATGAGGAATTACTGGCAATGATAGCTGCTTGGAGAGTCAGTTTTCTTTAAGGGTGTGATGCCTGGTAGGTTAGCCAGACTCCAGTGGATAGACCCACACTGAAGGGCATTTGTGGACCCAAATATGACTCAATAGGCCTTAAAATAATATATGATAGAGTATATGAAACCAGATAGGAGGTAATAAGAGGGGAGGTTCAGATGGAGCAGTTCTAAACATGATCAAAATACATTGTATGGAACTCTCAAAAATTCAATAAAAAAGATTATGTATAAACAACAACAAAAAAGTAAAGCTTGCTCTGACAGTTACCCACTACACTGTAAAATCAATCATCATCTATGGTGGCTAGTGAAACATTGTTATTCTATAAAAATTTTATTTTCTCCAGTATAATTAAAAAACAAATCTTTCCTTCTTCTTTTTTTTTTTTTGGCGCTGAGGAGCAACCCTGAGCATACATACACATACTAAGCAGGCACTCTATTACTGAGTTATACTCCTGCCCTAGAATGGTATTTTTATAAAAATAAAGCCTTGGATCGATATTTTTATAAAATAAGAACAAATATGTTACTTAGATAAATACATGTAGTACTTTTATTAAATGCAAAAGACTGAAATATAAATTTCATGACAGTTATTGATTGGAGAAAGGCAAGGAGACAAACACATAGAAAGCTATGTTTAAGAAGTTGGGTTCACAGATCACAGCTGTTTACTCTTGTATAAACACATGCATACAAAGAGATGCAGAACATGTAGGGATCAGTGTCATGAGCCAAGAATAATGATTATCATAATTCTGTGCAAATAGATGAAAACAGTGCTAATGAGTTTAGAAACTATTAGGACTAGACAAGTATAATTAAAAAATTAGAGGGGATTAAAAATCTTATGAGAATAAATGACATACTTTAATAATAAAAAGGATAGAGGGCTGAAGTCAAAAGGACTCATTTATTTTTCTCAATCTTGTCACTAAGTAGCAAAATAATCTCAGGCTACTGACTTAACAAATGTTTTCTTTTTATCCTTAAGATTATTATTATTATTATGTTTATGTTTATGTTTATGGGGTATACACACATGAATACAAGTGCCCTCTAACTAATTCCCTGGCATTAAGAGTTACAGTTATGAATCACCTGACTAGGTTGCTAGGAATCCAACTCAGGTCCTTTGCAAAAATCGCATGTGCTCTTAATTTCTGAGTCCTTTCTCCAGCCTCCACAAAGGAGTCTTCAAAACTTACTATGGTCAGATTGATTTTCTTTTTCCCTTAAAACAATGGCCTATATTTGCTGTCATTGGATATGAAATTTGGTCTCTTGTGGAAGATTTATCACTTCATTCTTAGCTTCCTCCTTCTTAACCCACCTAGGTATCCAGTACATGTCACTATTTTACCCACAAATAAAGCAACTAACTAATCATTCCAGCAGATTCACTCCATAATTAAGTATATAAATAACTGTTTCAAGTGGGTTTGACTAGATTATGCTACAATAAATCAAACAAACCCTGGTAGCTTAACACAACCAAAACTTTATTATCATTTTATATTGTATAAAGTTGACTGGGAGCTCTGTCCCAAGTATTCAAAGATCTAGGTCAAAGCTGCAGCCACAATGGCAAGAAGATGGAGTGGCAAAGTGCAAATTAACTCAAAATTTCTGTCTGAAAGTATCCTACATAACTTTTGTTCTTATTTCATTGACTAAATCAAGTCATATGGCTATGCCTAATTTCAAGTGGAATTTCCATGACAGCCCCCAAGATAAAGTCAGGACATGTTGAAAATTTTTTCACAATTTCACAAAGCTTTAGAATTTAAAGACAAATACCACTTGAAATGGTTATATACTATGATATATTAAAGATTAGACATAAGGGGCTGGAGAGATAGCTCAGAGGTTAAGAGCACTGGCTGCTTTTGCAGAGGACCTGCGCTCAATTCATTCCCAGCATCCACATGGTGGCTAACAACCATCTGTAACTCCAGTTCCAGGGGAATTCAATGCCCTCTTCTGACTTCCGCAGGCACTGCACAGCACGGGTGCACTTACATGCAGGCAATACACTCACACACTTAAAATAAAAATAATAAAATATTTTTAAAGTATAAAAATAAAAGATTAGATATAACTACATATTTTTAATGCCTCACACCATCAAACCTCAAGTAGCAAGTTTAAAAAGGTCAAATACAAACTGAATTTTCATTAAAATTATGAAAGAGGAGGTGGAGAGATGGCTCAGAGGTTAAGAGCACTGGCTACTCTTGCAGAGGACCTCAGTTCAATTCCCAGAACCCACATGGTGGTTAACAACTGTCTGTAACTCCAGTTCCATGCAGGCAATACACTCATAAAAATAATTTATACATAAATATATAAATAAAAATAATTTATGAAAGATAAGAAAACAGGAGAGAGGATTATAGCTCAGTGGCAAAGTGAGCCTAACATGCATGAGGTGCTGGTTCTGATCCTCAGCACTGGGAATGGTGGGGGACATAGCATATTATTTCAGGTATACAAACATTCCCAAGAAATATCTTCTTTTATTCCTAAAATCCCCAAATCATAAACTATGTCATTCATTATTTAGTTAGTAGATGAACAGATCAACAAAAGCCATAAAAGCAGGAACTGGGATAATAATTTCTACAGTTGGTTGTTAACTGGCTCTCAAAGGACTAGCTATTAAAGGCTCTAGCCCAGCCCCTCGGATTATTGGGAGATGGTAGAACTTTTAAGAGGTAGGGCCTAGAAAGAGAAAGTTAAGTCACTGGAGGGTATGCCATTAAAGGAGATACCCTTCCTTTCCCTCTTTTCACACCTGGCCATGAGGTAAATAGTATTCCTCCACCAAGTGCTCCAACTGCCTCACCATAAGACCTAAAGTCACAGGGCAGCCAACCATAGACTGAAACCAACAAAATTATGAGCCAACATACAACCTCTTCAGAAGAAGGTGTGATAAGAATAGGAGGTAGGAACTGGCTAGGTAATTAGGGTGAAGAAGACCCCAAAGAAAAGTAGCCAGTTTTTGGCTAAAAGTCAAAATGTCCTTGGGCCTCTTAGCAACATACTCTGTTCCAAAGACCTTTCCTCTTCTTACATTAATTCAGTTAATTTGCTATGGTAACAGAAAGCTAACACAGTAATTATAGATTTGTTTAATTTATACTTAGAGGTAGTCCATAATAAAGGATATTCAAATAGAGGTGCTGGAGACATGGCTCAGAAGTTAAGAGCACCTGCTGTTCCTACAAAGGACCCAGGTTCAGTTCCCAGCACCCACATGGCAGCTAACAGTTTGTAACTCCAGTTCCAGGGGATCCAACACTCTCTTCTGGCCTCCATGGGCACTGCATATATGTGGGGCACTTACACACATGCAAGAAAAACACTCCTAAACATAAAAATTTTTTACATTTTAAAAGAATATTCAAATAGAAATGATATGAGGGACTATAACATGTATGTGCTGGATAGCATTAGTGTCAACTTGACACACCTGAGTTGAGGGAGCCTCAATTGGGGAATTGCCTCCATTGGACTGGCCTGTGTGGCCATGTCTGTGGGACATCTTCTTAATTATTGAGTGATGTGGGAGGACTCAGCCCACTGTGGGTGGTGCCACCCCTGGGCGGGTGGGCCTATGTTGCATAAATAAGAAAGCAGGTTGAGCCGGGGGCCAGAAGAGCAAGCCAGTAAACAGCATTCCTCCATGGCCTGTGCTTCAGCTCCTGCTTCCAGGTTCCTGCCCTGAGTTCCTACCTTGGGCTCCCTGATGAACTGTGACCTGGGAGATGAAAGCTAAATAAACCCTTTCCTCCCTAAATTGGTATTGGTCAGAGTGTTTTGTCACAGCAATGAAGAAACAAACTAGAACAATATACAATGATGGAGGATCAGGAAGGAGGTGGGAGGGAGGGAAGAATGGAGGGAAGGAGGGAGGATGGATAGATGGAGACTAGATGGAGGACGGATTGATGGATGGATATTAAATTAAAATCAATATAACCAGAAGACTTGGAAACCTCTTGTGGGGCTCCCAAATCCAAAAGTGCTAATGATGTAAGTACATCAAAGAAAACAGGGATAATTTTGTGGGTGCCCAATGGAGGTGGAAGGGAAAAGAAAGCTTGAAGACTTATTTTAAAGTAAAGCATAACAGGTACAGACTCAACAATCTAAAAAGTATCATCCAGATTGATTTCAAGTCTTCTTTAGAGTGTCTTATGAGAACTGGTGAACCTATGCCAATAAGAATGAGCATGTTCGATCTCAGGAGTAACTGAGGTGAAAAAGCTCAATCAAATCTTTAGGTATTTTAGAGGAATGTCATGTAAGTTGACGACATATTATGATTTCGTTTAAACTTCTCAGGAAGTTTAGATGCTGACAATTTTTGAAATAGCATCTTCCCCTTTTATCATGACATCTGCCCTTCACAATTATCTGCAAGCATGTTCGTTAGTTTAAAAACTCAATGTGCACCTAGTATACATCCATCCTGTATTAAAAACAAAGGGCAGAGAGAAATGTCTGGTATCATTGCCCTTGAGATGAGAAAGACAGAACAGCAAATGATGCAGCTGTGATAATGACAAATGCCCAAATAGCTCTGGAACCACAAAAGGCATCTGACGGAATACAGAGAAGAGAAAAAAGCCCAGCATACTTCAGAGACTCAACAACTACTAAATGAAGATGGATTTATATTATCTCTAGCACTCTGGTTGGTAAGGGTCTGACCAGTATCTCAAGCAGGATTCAGTCAAAAGGAAAATATCATACCTATAACTTTAACAGGATTTGTTTTGTTATTACATGTATTTATTTGTGTGTGCACATGTTGCAGAAATGTAAGTCACAAGAAGCTGCTATCAGTCCCACACCTGAAGGAAATAAAAGAGAAGTAGCTGGAATTATTGAAACAGAAGAGTCTTGAAGCAGAAGACTATGAAACTGGGACCCAGACCTCTGCAAAGATGCAGCTGTTAGGACACTAGAAGCCAAGAATGGAGAAGGGTCTCTGCAAAGCCCAGACTCAGATCTCTGAGGAGGAAATAATTAGTTTGTGCTGGTTGTATCTAAAGAGCATTGATGAGGATGGTTGTATAAGCACGCAAAAACTGCACACTGGAACCATTTACCATTCCCGTTCCTGCTGGGGCAAAGCCCTGTTGCTATGGAGATACTGAAAGGAAAAGGAAGTAAACAAAAAGGAGGCAATCTCTTGTCTCTCCTCTTAATTTCCTATCTCCAGCAATTGGCAGAACTAACAGGGAACTGGGGGCAAAAGAGAAACACAGTTTAGAAACATGGCTTGTAGCTAAACTACTGAAGTTTGTTCGATACAATGAGAAAACAGTTTGACAGCCAGAACCACTTGTGCTTTATTTCCCCATTCTTAGGTACTTACAGTAATAGTTCACAAATACTTAGCTATAAAATTCTAGTTAAGCCACAATGATTTTTCTTATGAATTCTGGAATATATACATAAATAATGAATATGAAAATAAAGGTAACTATATTAATATCTCAATATTTGAAAAGAATAACCCTTTGTGCTTTATAATAAAAACAATGTACAGATCTTCTAAAACAAAATCAGAAATTCAAGAAGTAGAAAAAAATGCTTAAACCCCAAATTGGCATTCGCATGGAAACCTTACACTCTTATCAGCACAACATTCATCAGAGGAAAAAGTTAATATGGATTAATCTGTTAAAATTTTTGATGACGCCTATTTCATTACTGTCAAACATGTCACTTTTTCCTTTAGATTAAACCTTATTAAGTCACCTTAATATTTTTACTGCCTAAATGTTCTTTCTGTTAATATTTAAATATTATCACTTCAAACATATATCACCAAATATGTCACCAATTACAGATAACATTACTGAAAAGTTAGTATGAAAAACTGATATTAAACTGTAAGTTCATAGGTTTTTAAGATTCAATGAAATTTTTTTACATATATTATTGTAGTGCTAAAAGGAATATTGCTTCGAAATATAAACACAAAGACAATCACAGAAATGACTCTCAGATATACCCTCTTAATTCTAATCAAAGTTCATAGTACCTCTAGTTTTAAATGCAACTAAGTATGTCATCAATTAGCATTATTATAATTAAAAGTCAGGAAACAGTTATCTTTCAAGTGGAGTTCTGTATAAGTCAAGGGTTCCATGAAATGCTACTTATTCAAAATGCTGCATCTTAGAATTTTTCTCAGTTTTTCACATCAAAAAATGTTCAGGGACTGGAGTGACGGCTCAGCAGTTAAGAACACTGGTTGTTCTTGCAGAAGACCTGGGTTCGAATCCCAGCACCCTCATGGCAGCTAATAACTGTCCGTAACTCCAGTTCCAGGGGATCCGACAGCCTCTTCTGTCCTCCCATGACACAGGTGCACTTACCTACATGCAGGAAATAAGCTCATATGCATAAAATAAAAATAATAAATATTTAAAAACATTGGCTAAGTGTATGCTCTACCAATGAATAAATATTGCGCTGGGTGACCAAGCAATCCCATTAAAAAACTCCCTGTCTTGCAACCCCAAAAGATAGCAACTTCTACCAGGCAAGGTGGCACAAATCTATGTAATCCCAGCACATGGAAAGCTGAGGCAAAAGGACCATCCACAAGTCTGAGGCCAGCTTGGGATACATAGTGAATTTCAGGCCATCCTGAACTACAACTACAGAGTAAATTTTTAAAAGGAAAAAAAGGTACCTGAGAGTGGTAAGAACCCTATAATCCCAGTATTCAAGAGGGAGAGATGGGAGATCAAAGGTTCAAGGCTGGCCTTGCTATACAGCGAGAAGTTAAAAGCCAGTCTGGGCTAGAGTATAATTTTTGGTATCTGTAACTTCTTTGCTCAGTGTGACTCTAGGATAGCCATGCTGTTGTGTAGTTTTTCACTGTTTGTAGCAGTGAAAGATATGTGATATTTTATAAGATCTATGGATATGCCACATTTTTCTCTTATTAGTACAGCCACATTGACCTTCTGTCAGGTAATGTTTACACAATACTGTTTTGTATTTTTACTATGAAGTCTCTGTTTATGCTTTGTAAAGAGCACAAAGTTGAATTTTTGCTTTTTTTAAAATCCAGATGACACACATAGGCTAAGTGTATGCTCTACTAATGAATGAGCTTTGTCCCTAGCCCAATCATTTTACAAACAGAAGTATTAGTCCATTTGCATTTAACTGCACCTAAGATCTATCATGTTTGTCTACCATTTTCCTATTTGTTTTCCATTTGTCCCACTCTTTCACCTTTGGTCTTCCTTTCTATTTTTTTCTTATTAGCAGAGCATTTTTGTGTTGTTCCATATTTTATAGGCTTGTTTTATCATTTAGTATCACTCTGTTAGTGATAACTGTAAAAAAAAAAACTTTTTATTTTCTATCTCACTATGTAGCCCAGGTTGACCTTGAGTTTACAATCTTTCTTCCTCAGCCTCCCAAATGTTGGGATTATAGGTATGCACTACCACATACTAGACATAAACTATTTAAATTGTACTGTCACAAACAAACAAACAAACAAACTGAATAGTTAACTCATCCTTGTTTAACATTACTTGACTAAGGCTAAAGCTAAGAGTCCACATTTGTTCTTTATAAAAATAGATTTTTAACCAGGGATTTAATATAATCATAACTGTGGACAATCAGAAATGTTAAATATGTATTACTGATCTTAGGAGAATTTAGTCAAAATCACAAGTGACTCAGAAGGGTCTTTAGAGAAAAGAAGCTTTTACAAGATAAGAAAGAAGAGTGAACAGCTGAGCAGAGTGGGTTTTGGGTCCCAAAGTATCAACTGAAAAATTTTTGAGAAGTCCCTGCCAACCATATTAGACCAGATTAACATTTTATCTTTGTCATCACTAATAGACATTCAGGAGTTAAGGTGATATTTTAAATGTCCTCATAAAAAAAAAAAAAAAAAATACCCAATGTACTTTTTAACTTTCTTATTTCATTTCCTTCTTTATTTCTTGACATTTTGAATGATTTCTGTTCTTTCTTAGTTTGCTCTAAATATGTCCTTCAAGAGTAAAGCACAGGATCTCTGGTCTAATAGCTCCTCTGGTACCAGGAAAACTTGGCAAGGTAAAAATCAGTTTTCAACTCTATGATTAATTCTTCAATTTGGTTGTCAAATTATGAGTACTTGAATTTGTTTAACTGTTAAAGAAATTAAATTATACTTAATGAAACAGAACAGATTTAGGGATTTTCTAGAATAATATCACTAAATAATTAATGGAAAAAAATAGATGCACAATTTCTAACCTGGAAATTATCACCATACTCAGTCTCTCTTTTAAATATAGTACATATAATGTTCTTTCATATGTGGAATTATCTATCCTCTAAGGTAAGTCACAGAGGAACAATGCTGAATGTGTAAAAATAAAGCTCAAGGAGCTAGAGAGATGGCTCAGTGGTTAAGAGCACTGGTTGCTCTTGAAGAGGACTTGGGGTTTGATTCTCAGCACCTACATGGTGGGTAATAACTATCTGTTATGCCAGTTCTAGGGGATCCAACACCCTCTGCTGACCTCCGTGGACACTGAATGACACAGGCACACACACATATATATGCAAGCAATGCGCTCATACACATGAAATAAAATTGTAAAGAAGAAAAATAATAAACCTCAAAGATGAGTGTTGTAACTGATGCTTGTAATCTCAACACTTGGGAAGCTGAAGCAGGAGGATTGCCATGAGTTCAGGGCCAGTCTGGGCTACATGGTGAGTTCCAGGTTAGTCTGAGCTAGAGTGAGATGCTGTCTCAAAAACAGAAACAAAAAAACAAGCAAATCACCACAACAAGCTCAAGCCTTTATAGTGGTTGGGGGGCTATTCAGAGACTAATGGGAGACCTAGGTTTATTAATAGTTAAGTACGAGTTTAAGAATGTATGTCTGGGCTGGGGAGACAGCTTAATGCTTTGTTGTTCAAACATGAGTATCTGACTTTTGATCCCCAGTACCGATGTAAAAGGTGCCTAGGGAAGCAGGCATCTGTAACCCTAGTGTTAGGGAAACTAAAACAGGCTGGCTAAATTGGTGAGCTTCAAGTTCCATGAGAGATCCCTTCTCAAAAGAAGGTGGAGGGGCTGGAAAGATGGCTCAGTGGTTAAGAACACTGGTTGTTCTTGCAGAAGACCTGGGTTCGAATCCCAGCACCCACATGGCAGCTAACAACTGTCTGTAACTCCAGTCCCAGGGGATCCAACAGCCTCTTCTGACCTCCACGGGCATTGTAAAACATGGGTGCAGTTACCTACATGCAGGCAATACATGCATACACATAAAATAAAAATAATAAAAATTTTTTAAAAGGTGGTGGAGATGCTGGACATGATGGTACAGCCTTTAATCCCAGCACTTGGAAGCCAGAGGCAGGTGGATCTCTGTGAAACTGAGTCCAGTCTCATCTACATAGGGAGAGGCTACAGGGAGGTCCTGTCTCAAAAATCAAAAAATAAATAAGGTGGGGGGCGACTGGGGAAAACACTCAATGTCAATCTACACACACACACACACACACACACACACACACACATACACACACACACACAGAGGAATGTATATATCAAGAAATACTGGTTTGCTATCAGAAGAGTAAACTATTTTAGGGAAAGGGTGAGTTTAGAACAGTCTCAGTTTCATTTTATCTATGCTGTATTTACTGGAGGTCTAAGAAGATTCAAAAAGAAAGAAAAAAGAAAGACCAAAATGGGAGAGGGACTCAATTATTTTTCTATCCAATATTTAACAGCAGGTTTGGGCCAATGTTCCTTTTATCCCAAAGGAAAGCTAAAGGATCCTGTGTAAGATCTGCCTGCATAAGAAATAGTCAATGGGCTGAAGAGATGACGTAGTGGTTAAGAGCACTGGCTGTTCTTGCAGAGGACCTGCATTTAAATCTCAGCACCCACATGACAGCTAACAACTGTCCATAACATCAGTTCCAGAGGATCCAACACCCTCTTCTATCTTCTACAGGCACTGCATGACATGGGTACACTTCACTTACACACATGCAGGCACAATGCTCATATACATAAAATAAAAATAAATAAATCAAAAAATTTTTTGTAAAAAAATAGTCAAATGTCACAGTCTTCAGATGTGGCTGTTACTATGCATATTGTGGCTAGAATTAGGAAGTGTCTAGAACTGTTCTCTTTCAAAGTTAAGAAGAGAGGTTATCCTAAGGTCAGAAGCTTCTAATGTGGCTCTTGATTTAAATTGTGTTAACTTGCTCTGCTCCAAGATGAAAGCAATCATGACCAGATCAATGTGCTTGGCAGCTGTTAGTCAGCTGCTCCAAGATGGGCAACCAGCAAAACAGCTTTGGAGCCCTCTCTGGGCACTGTGCCTCCAAAAATTTGAGTGCATGCCAATTCTGTTACCACGTATTCTTAAAGCGTATTTTCTGCTCCCCAACCTATTAAGAAAAATAAACATAATTAGGAAATAGCCTCCTTTTACATTCCAGTTTGAGAAGTATTTTACACTTTAAAATGTGTTAGAAAATGCAACATTTTAGCACCTCTATAGAAAACCATTATTTTGGGTCAAGTGTCCAAGAGTCTACCTTAGAAACATCTGCTACAGGAAATATAAAAACAAAGCCTATCCAAAAAGAAAACAAAAATGAAACAGTTTAGAAGTATGGAAAGGAATTTAAGAGTGTCCCAAGGTAATTAAAAGTCCTAGGTAATTAAAAGTCCTTTTAGAAGAAACAGTGTAAGAGTATAAAATTTTACAATTGCTAGAAACTTCAGAGTACTAACTAAAAAAAAAATTCAGTGTATAATTCAATA
>NW_008337073.1:3027261-3034760 GCF_000622305.1 Nannospalax galili | reverse complement strand
ACACCCACACACACCTATGCATCCTAAGCTTTTTAACACAAAAAGCTCAGATGTACTTACCTTTTTAGAGGATCCCTTGATTCCTGATAAGAATTCCTTAAATAAATGAACCATATACCAAGCTTCTACCATTTATACCCAGTTTCTTAAGTAAGGGAAACTTGGCAGCATGTATAAAGCAATGAATGTCATACTCATCTGGATTTCTATAACCTTTCCAGACTTCAAGCTGTCTTTCTCACATCCAGTTCCAAGAATTTCTATCCAGCAGTCTGATTTTCTTTTTTTTTAGGTTTATCTCTATTATTTTTAATTGTGTGTGTATGTGTATGTGTGTCTGTGTGGATATCTGCACATGAGTGCTGGTACCTTTGGAGGCCAGAGGTGTTAAGAGTCCCTGGAGCTGGAATGACAGACAGTTGTGAGCCACCAACATGGATGCTGGGAACTGAACTCAGGACCTCTGAAAGAGCAGCCAGTGCCGCTGAGCTATTGCTCCAGTCATGCAACCAAATTTAGTATCTTCCCCAACATTCACTGGTTTAGGCAGTACTGGTTAGATTGTATAATCTACAAGTAGAGCTGACACATAACCAGTAGGAAAAAAAAATTTAAGGTCGAACTAGAGAAAAGTCTCTTCAAGAGTTAGTATTAGGGGTTGGAGAGATGGCTCACTGGTTAAGAGCACTGGTTGCTTTGCAGGGGACCCAGAATCAGTACCTAGCACACCTATGGCAGCTAACAACCAGAGGTTCATAACTTGAGTTCCAGGGGATTCAATGCCTCATGCAAGCAAAACACTCATACACATAAAATAAAGATAAATAAAAAAACTTAATAGTATTAAATATGCCACAGCCATCATTCTTACAGTGGAAAAGTCATAGATTAAATCAGACTGTTAAAGGAGCTTCTACTATACCTTATACACTCAAAAAATGTTATTCCACTTATTTGTTTATTTGTGTGTGTGTGTGTGTGTGTGATGGCATACATGGGCCTTCCACCACCGTGGGCCCTGGGGATCAAACTCAGGTTGTCAGGCTTGGCAACAAGCACCTTCACCCACTGAGTCATCTCGTCAGCCCTCACTCAATCTTTAAATTATGCACAAAGGGATCATTGCACTTTGCCACTAAAGCCATCTAAAATATCAAATTTTTTTAAAAAGATTAAACATGTAACAAATCTCTTCCTTTTAAAAATTTTATGCGTATGAATGTTTTGCCTGCATGTATGTAAATGCATCTATGTCATGCAATGCCCACAGAGTCTAGAAGAAGACATCAGATCCCTGGAACTAAAATTAAGTGAAAATTTATTGCATAATGTTCCTATCTGTTCATTGTTTTTGATATAATAAACACATTTCACTTATACATGGGGAGGATTTCCTTTTCAAAAAATTAATTTCAGATCTGGGCGTGTTAATACACACCTTTGATCCTAGCATTAAGGAGGCAGAGGCAAGCAGATCTTTGTGAGATTGAGTCTAGCCTGGTCTACATAGTGAGTTCCAGGTCAGTTGGATCTACAGAGAGATCCTGTCTCAAATAAACAAACAAAAAAAAAACAATAACAAAAAAGTAAATTCTATTGTGAGCCTTAAAAACCTTTTATTATATGCTTACCATAAATACTTTTTGAAATAGGATGTCTACTAAGATTGCAGCTTATCTTATGCAGAAATAAAAAGAACTTACTATAGAATTTGACCTGATGTTACAAAATCTATTATCAAAATCTATTGTTTTTATCATGTTCTTTTATAAAACTGTTTTTGTAGTTTTTGTAACAGTGTGATTTATATATGATTAGAATACAAGTCAACAGATGTGCAAACACGATGGAAAAGAAAATCAAAGTATACCACCAAAGCTCTCTAGAACCCTTGAGTAGCTGGAGACAGTAAAATGCGCTTATTTATAATACTCAATCCAGAATTTTACTCTACTCAAATATTAGAAACTATCACTTAATTACAGCAACAATATTAATTAATAGACCTCAATAGATCATGAAAATGCCTCTCAGGAATCCAAAGTAAACTTTTTGTGGTTCCAATTGCTTCCAGAAACTAAGCTTTTTTGTTTTTTTAAAATATTTTATTTTATTTTAAAATTGTACATGTATGAGTGTCTTGTCTGCATGTATGTTAGTGTACCCATGTTGGGCAATGCCTGTAAAGGTCAGAAGAGGGCATGGATCTGAAACTGAAATTATGAACAGTTGTTAGGTGCAATGTGGGTGCTGGGCACCGAACCCAGGTCCTCTGCAAAAGCAGCCAGTGCTCTTAACTGCTGAGCCATCTCTCCATTCCTTGATTTTTGTTTTTTAGTTAGGAGAAAACACGACCTTTTTTTCTGACAAACAGACAAGCAACAGTAGCAGCATGTCTTATTTTAGGCACATCCTTCCAACCAAGCTCAACCAACGTAAAGCACTGATACTGATTGACCTTTCTATGTAAATACTTTTCATAATCGTTACTGTATTTTCCAATATCCTCACTGACACAGAAGATAAAAAAGGATTCTTATTCTTTTGTATTCTTTCTGTAAGCAGAAGAACTAAATTTAATGGCAAATTCATCACAAAGAGTCTATTGACCTAGAATACAGTAATATGACTTACTATCCTGACATTTGACTTAAAGCAATATACCAAGCACAACTTAAATCAGACTCAACACTGAACTATAAAAAAACAAAAAAAAAAAGCTTGTTTATGAGGTTAACCAGATAATTTGCAGGCTATACAGTAGTCGTTATATCCTTCAAGAATTATTTTAATGTATGGAAAGTTATTAGTATTTACAGCTATCAGTAGGTTTTTCTCTTAGTGATGTAATTTGCGGTATTCTGAATGTTGCTACAGACCAGAGGTTCGATTGGAGAGTAGAAGTTTCCTCAGTGCCACTGTGTGAATGAGAAGAGTTAATGTAACAAAGGAAAGACTATTTTCTGAGAAGAGAAAAAATGAGGAAGAGCACTGGAGATCTAGAAGAGGTGGCTGGATCACGATAAAGCATAGGGAAACAGGTGACAGAAAAGTACACAGCTCCAACCTGGGCTTCCAGTGGGGAGAAGAAAATGAAGCTGCAACCACAAGGTCTATTGTTTGAGGCCTACCCACTCTGGGGATCTGAAAACAAAGTAACAATCAGGGAACATGCCACAGTGTCTGTGTGTGGCAGGGGCGGTCACAAAAGAGGTAACTGCGGTAGGAGGGTGGGACTTGAATCAGTTGGTAAGTTTAAGCAGCAGGAGCTCAGGCTGTAGAAGATGAAGTGTTGGTGGTCCTGCCTTCAGTGGTAAGGAGCAAAGTCCATGGCCTATGAATTACTATGAGAACTCCAGAGTTGCCCTACTGCCACATGTGGTTTCCTGCAGGGTGGGGCAGACAACTTGTAGCCAGGGTCTGGTAGATGCCTCAATTTTGACAGCTTCCCCTCTCCTGCACAGAGGTCTGCTGCTGGACAGTGTCAGAAAGCCGTGAGACGGGCAGGCAGATGATCAGATCCCTCACTTCTCTTCCTCCAGTGCAGAACACAGTGCCGCTTACACCTCAAGTTCTGTGACAGGCACTAGAAAACACCACTCTAGTTGGATGAGTACTCCCTAAAGCACACAAACTAGAAGGTCTCTGGAGTGAGAAGGAGCCTGCCTGATCCAGGGGCCAAATGCTCATTTGGGCCAGCAGTGGGGCACTGTATCCGAAGAAGGGTAGAGGGTAGTATCTAAAATGAAGGCAGCATGATGTTGACAACACCGCCTTGATGGCTCAGCCCTTGGACCACACATGCACCAACCTCCATAGCAGGAACAGAGAGGAAAAGCAGCAGACTCCAGCAACCATGCAACCTGTCCCACCCACTACACCTGGCAGATTCCAGCATTAGAAGATTTAGATAAAATTTCCTTGAATTCCTTTTCTTTTTACCATATGTTTTGTATTATTTTAATTTTATTTTTGTTCACATATTGTTTATTTTATAATAGCATTCTAAAAAAAACTCTTCCTAGTCCCTTCTGCTTCCTCACATTGTGTTCCTTTTTCTTTTCCTTCTTTTACTTAACCTTACTGCTTCTTTTTCTCTTTTCCCTACTCTTTGCTTTATTTCAATCTTTTTATCATTACTTCTACTTTTATGAATTTCTAACTTCAGAGCTTTTTTCACACTATTTTTGCCAATCTTTTTCTAGTTATGGATGAAGAAGTAAGAGTTGCCTTTAATTTACTTTTATAGTATTTCCATATCTGGTTTGTTTTTGTTGTTACTGTTCCAGTGTTTTGTTTTCTACTTTCTGAGCAGTACTGGGGATTGAGCCCCTTTAAGAAGGATGCTATCTGAATACACTGAATACAAAATTGGAAGGGATATTCATTTCAACATATGCATAAATTACAACTCAGAAAGACAAGAAATATGAAAAAGCAAGACATTACTCTGAAAATTCATGACTCTTCAATAATTGAACCCAAGAATACTGAGAAGTATGAAATGTCAGACAAGGAATTCAAAAATTCAATTTAAAGAGGACTCATAAATAGATAAATGAAATGAAGATGTCAATCTAGGACTTAAATGAGAAATTCAACAAAGATCTAGATATTATGGACAAAATATGAAATCTTCAAAACGAAAAAATGAAAAGCTCAATAAATCAAATTTGAAATTCAAATCACCAATAAACTAGACCCGATAGAAGAAGAAGTATCAGAGATGGACAAGGTCAAGGAATAATTATACTGAGATAGCAGTAAAGAGAAAGAAAAGAGACAGAAATGAGAGAGAGGGAGAGAGAGGAAAGAGAGAGGAGACAGAGAAAGAATGGCCACAACATTTACAAGACCTGCGGGACAAGAGACCAAATCTACCAATCTATGGTGAAAAATAGGGAACTAAGACGCAGACCAAAAGCACTGAGAACCTAGTCAATGAAATTATAGCAGAAAATTTCACAAATCTAAGCAAAGAAGTGGATAACCAAATACAGGAGGTATTTAAACCTTAAACTGGCATGACTAGAAAAGAAGTGCCCTGTTGTAGTTAAAATGCCAAGAGCGCAGAATAAAGAAAGAATGCTGAAAGCTGCAAGTCAGACTATCAAGTTAGTTATAAAAACAAACCTATCAGAATAACAGAAGCCCTCTCAGCAGAAACCCCAAAAGCCGGGAGGGCACAGACTGGTGCTATTTCAAGTCATGAAACAAAACTGCCAGTCAAGATTACAAAGTTAACCTTTAAAATCAAAGGAGACATAGACCTTCCATGATAAGTATAAAACAATTCATGATCACTAGTCCAGTACTTCAGAGGGCTTAGGAATTATCAAATCAAATTCTTCTAAGAGTGTATATAAAAGAATGAAGATTAAGAATCAAACATTATTAATTTAATAAATAGGCAAAGTTCAAAGATGAAGAAGAAATTAGTATAAATCTTTGACTAATGACCCTAAATGTAAATGGTCTTAATACTTCAATTAAAAGATAAAGATTGTCTGAATGAATTACAAACAGCATACAACTTTTCAATATCTGCAAAAAAAAAAAAAAAAAAAAAAATAAAAAAAAACTCAGCCCACTAGCAAAGGCACTCAGACTGAAAGTGAAGGAATAGGAAACGCTTTTCTAGGCAAATAGAATACAAAAGTAAGCAGGAGTAACTATAACTATACTCATTTCTGAAAAAGCAGACTTCAAAGTCAAAATCAGTCAGAAATATAAAGATTATTCCATATTAATAAAAGGCATAGTCCATTAAGGCTTAAATCCATATAATGATTGTATACGTGTTGAATACTGACATAACCCATTTCAAAAAATAAACATTATTGGACATATAGGTCCAGATACAGCAATAGTAAAGGATCTCAGTACCTTATTTTCATCAAAAGTTAGAGCAGTGCAGAAAAAAATAATCAACAAAAAATCTTTAGCTAAACTGCACCACAATCAAAAACTTAATAGACATTATAGACTATTCCACCCCAAAAGCTGCAGAAAACACATTCTTCTCAGCAACTCAGGAAACTTTCTCCAAAATAGACATTATATGCCATGAAGCAAGTCTTAATAAATATAAAAGAACTAAAATAATATTTTGTATCTTATTAGGTTATAACAAAAAGAAATCGTAGAAATTACATAAACCTGTGAGAAATAATACACTTCTGAATGATCAGTGGATCAACGAAAAAATCAGGAAGGAAATTTAAAACTTTCTACAATCAAATAAAAATGAAAACACAACTTACTAGAACTTTTGGGCTACAATGAAGGCAGCTCCAAGAGGTAAATTTGTAGCCATGAGTGTCTACATTTTTTAAAAATCAAAGAAATATCAAATAAATAACCGAATGTATATTTTACCACATCAAACAAATAACAAGAAGGCAAACAAAGAGCCAGGCATGGTGGCACACAAGTCCCAGCACTCGAGAGGCAGAAGCAAGTGGATCTCTGTTGAGTTCAAGTCCAACTTGGTCTACAGTGTGATCCAGGCTAGTCAGGGTTACACAGTGAAACCCCGTCTCAAAAAAGAAAAAAAAGCTCCTCCTGCCCTCAGGCCTCTCTTGGGGTAAGTCTATCGCGCAGCCCTACGCGCCTTGACTCCCCCAGCCGCGTTCACCCTTCCATCTCCCCCGCTGTTCTCTACTCCTAGTTTGGGCCCTGTGCTATTCCTAGTCTTGGGGCCCCAGACACCTGGGAAGCCAGTGCTGCTTCCTGATCCTTTTCACCCGGAGAGGCTTGGTGCCTTCCTTGGGCCCCAGGAGCACTGCTTCTGGACCTGGCCCCGCCCTCACCTCTCTCTGCTTCCCTGGACCTGCACCACCGGCTAACTCTCCTGGCCTGCTCTCCTATCCTCAGGCCTCTTGGGGTGGGTCTATCGTGCAGCCCTCCGCGCCTTGCCTCCCCTGGCCACATTCACCCTTCCATCTCCCCCGCTGTTCTCTGCGCGTAGTTTGGGCCCTGTGCCATCCCTAGTCTTGGGGCCCCAGACACCTGGGGAACCGGTACTGCTTCCTGATCCTTTTCACCCAGACCAACTTAGTGCCTTCCTTGGGCCCCAGGAGCACTGCTTCTGGACCTGGCCCTGCCCTCACCTCTCTCTGCTTCCCTGGACCTGCACCACCGGCTAACTCTCCTAGCCTGCTCTCCTACCCTCAGGCCTCACTTGGGGTAAGTCTATCGCGCAGCCCTTCGCGCCTTGACTCCCCCGGCCTCATTCACCCTTCGATCTCCCCCGCTGTTCTCTACTCCTAGTTTGGGCCCTGCACCATTCCTAGTCTTGGGTCCCCAGACACCTGGGGAACCAATACTGCTTCCTGATCTTTTTCACCCAGACCAACTTAGTGACTTCCTTAGGCCCCAGGAGCACTGCTTCTGGACCTGGCCCCGCCCTCACCTCCCTCTACTTCCCTGATCCTGCAACACCCGCCAGCCTCTTTCTGGGGCTGACAGCCTCTTTCTGGGGCTCCGAGGCTTACCTT
>NW_008337073.1:2998771-3020639 GCF_000622305.1 Nannospalax galili | reverse complement strand
ACCAGAAGGGCAGATAGGGGGGAATGGATGTGGGTGTTGACAGCACAGTGGACAGTGGCAGGGATGGCCGAGTATGGAGGCTCTAGTGGGAGAGGAAGGCTGTCTATCTGACGAGTTTATATTCATGCTCAGAAGCCAAGGAACTCAGAAAATAAGCGACTGTGACCAGTAATAGTCATACAGAGAGAGATTAGAAATGCATGTGAAAACGTCTCAATGTCAATTGCCTTAAAATGAATTTTTCTGTATGAAACTGCATTTTAACGACGAAGTGGAGATCTTTTTTAAACGTTAAAATCTCATTTAATTTTATGTCTTATAGAGTTTATAATGAGTAAAAGATTGTATAAGCGTAATAATTCATCTGTAAACCTAAAAATGTACAGCCAATTTTGAAAGAGATGTACCCTAGCTCAGAAAAATGTTATTGAATAGGTTAATGCTGTTGTAATGAAATGCTTCTTCTAATTGAAAAAAAAAAGGAAAAAAAGGAAAAAAAAGTCAAGCCTGGGGCTGGAAAGATGACTCAGCGGTTAAGAGCACTGTCTGTTCTTGCAGAAGACCTGGGTTTGAATCTCAGCACCCACATAGTGGCTAATAACCATCCATAACTCCAGTTCCAGGGGATCCAAACTTTCTTCTGTCCTCCATGGGTATTGCACAACACTGGTGCACTTACACACATGCAGGTATAACACTCATACACATAAAATATAAATAAATTTAAAAATTAATTAATTAATTTTAAAAATTTAAAAATTAAACCCAAAATAAGTGGAAAAAAATAAAGGTGAGGATAAAAATTAACAAAATGGAGACTAAAAGAAGAACATAAAGTATGAATGAAACGAAGTGTTGGCTCTTTGAAAAAATAATCAAGAACTGATAATACCCTTTACTTAGTTAAACTAACAAAAGAGAAGATCCAAGTTAATAGAATTTAAAGAGTATTACAACCGATACCATTGAAACCCAAAGAATCATTCATTAAGAAATACCTTGAGGGGCTGGAGAAATGGCTCAGCAGTTAAGAACACTGGCTGTTCTTGCAAAAGACCCAGGTTCAAATCCCAGCATCCACATGGCAGCTAACAGCTGTCCCTCAAGTCCAGTCCCACGGGATCCAACAGCCTCTTCTGACCTCCGCGGGCATTACACAATAGGTACACTTACCTACATGCAGGCAATACACGCATACACATAAAATAAAAATAAATAAAATAAAAAAATACTTCGAAAATTTATATTCCAATAAACTGGAAAATCTAGAGGAGCTGGATAAATTTTTAGATACATATGACCCATGAAAACTGAAGCAAGTGGGTATAACCAACCTAAACAGATCTACAATGAGCAATGAGGCTGAAGCCATGAGTCTCTCAAAGAAAAAAGATCAGGACTGGGAGAAGTTGTTGCTGAATCCTACCAGAACTTTAAAGAACATCAATGCTCCTCAAATTAGTCCATAAACTATACAAAGAAGAAATTTTACCAAATTCATTCCATGAAGCTAGCATTACCCTAATACTCAAATTAGATAAGAATACAACAAAGGAAGACTGTAGAACAAAAACCCTCAGTAAAAATCTTGCAAACTGAATTCAAAAACACATTAAAAAGATTATATTCGAAGATCAAGTTAGTTTCACTCTGAAAATGCAAAGACAGTTCAACAAATGCAAATCAACAGACATACTACAGCATATAATTAGTATCAACACTAAAAATCACATGCTCATCTAACAGACGCAGAATAAGCATACTATGTTTGTCAAGGACTAGTCATAGTCAACTCACAGAATCAGCCTAAGTTTCCATTCGAGAATTAATGAACAAATATGCCATATATACACATATATTCTTCAGTCATAAAGAAAAAAGAAAGTATGTTGTTGGCAAGAAAATGGATAAACTAGAAGTCATCAAGTTAAGCAAAATAAACCAGGTTTAGAAAGAAAATATGCATTATTTCATGTGTTCTCTCTCATATACAGAATCTAGATTGTTTTAAGACATGAAAGTAGGACTACTTGAGAAGAGGAAGGGGACTGACTGGTGGGAGGGGGCTGGGGACAGGATGAATGCATTATGAAAACATCAAAATGAAACCCACTACTGAGTCAATTTAGGTTTAGAAGCTTAATGGCTTAATGGCTTAGAGGGCAAAAAAACACTTGCTGCCAACAACGACAATATAAGTTTGATCCCTGGAACTCACGTAGTACAAAGTAAGAACTGATTCACCCAAGTTGTTAGACTCCACATATGCACCTGCCCCACCCCAATTCATAAGATAGAAAAGGATTTTGAGAAATTCATTATTTTAAATATTATATTCTAATTTTCTAACTTAAAAACTTTTAGAAACTTCCCTAGTCATCAATTTTTCTTATAACTTTCACCTAATGAAGTACCTACAAATTCGAAGAAAAAAGGGGCACTTCAAATATGATTTTAGATAAAAACACATTCTAGATACTAAAAGATCTGGTTCTTTATCAATTTTCTCTTGTGTAAATCAAAGTAATAAAATATGACAAAATATGACTTAAACAGTAAAGGAGCAAAAAAAAAACTTTTCCTATTAATCTTTCAATAATCACTCTAAAAATGTGATCTCTATGGGAGTACTAGAACTTAAAACTTTAAAAAAAGTATGACTTTTCCCTTTCCAATCTACTCAATAATAGGAAAAGCAGTTAGGTCATTTTTGTGTGCCAGTATTCTATAACTTTATGTACATTAATTCATGCAAACATTAGCAGTCTACAACATTCCTGAGATTATCTTCATTTTACACATAAACTTAGGAAGTAAAGAGCTAAAACCTCACAACAGGTTACAGCAAGTAAGCAGAAGCCAGGAGTTTAGAACCCAAGTAGTTTAACACTCTTGTCCATCATCTCCACAATTAATCGCATAGTACTACCACCCAGAAGAGAATGAACACACAGCTTCGCTCAAGTACTCATTGGTTGGGCTCTTCACAGTTTTTCTTTCTGTTCGGAGCTCTAAAAGTCAGCATACAGCTGGGCATGGTGGCACACACCTTTAATCCCAGCACTCTGGAGGCAGAGGCAGGTGGCTCTCTGCGAGTTCCAGGCCAACTGGGGTAGGTTGCTTCCATAAAAAAAAAAAAAAAAAAAAAAAAAAAAAAAAGTCAGCATACACCAGGAGTGGTAATACACACCTTTAATTCTGGCACTCAGGGCAGAAGTGGGTGGAGCTCTGTGTGTTCCAGGCCAGCCTGTTCTACATAGCAAGTTCCAGGCTAGGCAGAGTTACACGGTGAGACCCTGTGTGAATAAATAATAAACTTTTCTTTTTTGAATTTCTCTACTTAGAACTAGCATTCCTTATACTATGAACTCAGCCTTCATGTGTCTCTTATAAAACATCCTTCTATTTCTAATTACTTTAGTCACAGATTATTAGCACCTTAGAGAAGATATTTTGCTGAAAGGCCCAATAGGCTCTAGACAAGACAACATTAAAAGGATAACAAAAAACACTTCTCTCAAGTAACTCGTGAAAAAGAGATGCAATGAAAGCGTACTGTTTAGTGTACTTTACAAATGCAATCAGAGCCGAAAATACATGTTACAAAACTGTAATGCATCTCAAGAAGTATTTTTTGCTAAGCCTCTATTATCTGTTAAGGTATCATTGACAACTACTTCTTACTTTAATTACCTTATAGGATTCCCATGAAAGCTGAATGAATTGGTGTTTCTGTATTCATTTTACAGGAGAAACATTCCAAATTGAAGAATGTGTCTGAGATCACAATCACAGTTAGTAGAATTTACCATTTCTCAACAAAACCTGTACAGAACTCTACTCATAGTCAAAGTCCCAGAAATGAAATTCCATGGGTTACTACTATGTGACAGAAAAAGGCCATATGAGTATACTACTCAGTGAGGTCAAAGACAGGATTAGGATCTAATTTCATTTTGCAGCAGACGTTCTCCAAGCATGATCTTAAGGAACATTCACCAGGGGTCCTGAGGTGAAAACAATTTTTATAGTAACACCAAGAATACATTGGCTTGTTTATACTTTTATCATAAAATGCACAGTAGAATTTTCCAGAGGCCACATTTCATAAACTATTTCAAAAGACTGAAATGCAAAAGTATGCAGTGGATATGACAATTCAGCTGTTTTCTCAAGTGGAATTTTCCAAGTATGTAAAACAATGCTACTCTTCTCATATTATTTTTAAAAGTCACTTTTTATTTTTAAAACATTTGTTATTTTGTAGCATTTGTTACTTTTCAGTAAATCACAATTTCTTATGATTGAGATTTTCTGTTTTCATTTATGAGAGATGTAACCCACAAAAATAAAAATTCTTACAGGTCTTCAATAAATGTCTAAGAGTATATATTAAGAGATTCTCAGACTTTAAAAGGTGGAAGACCCACTTCTCAATTTTCAAATAGAAAATCTCATCTTCTGGACTGATTTATTCATCAGTACTAAGTAGGCTACATAAATGAAAACTTTCTGGGTTTCTCAATATTATAAACTTCTTAAGAATAGAAACATTTAAATCTTTGTGACCCCTCCACCTACATCACATCATTCAACCATAAAAAGTAATATCAAGCCATTAAGTCACACCTCAGTGTGAGTACACACGTGTGTTTGTGCGTGTGCACATACACTGCATTTGGCAGTATTGGGTATTGAACCCAAGATCTTCCACATTCTAGGTAAGCATTTACCACTGAGCTATTTATCTCCAGCTCTCTTTTTACTTTTTATTTTGAGATAGAATCTCAGTAAGTTGCCCAGACTGGTGTTGATATCAATCTGTAGCCCAGACAGGCCTTGAACTTGTAATCTTCCTGCCTCAGCCTCCTAAATAGCTGGGAATACAGATCTGTGCCACTAGGCCCAGTTCATTCAATAATTTCTACATTCACACTATATTTTCATTTCTAATTAGCATAAACATTTCTAGAATATATATATATCACCTTAAAACAAACTAAAAAAAGTATGTCAATCTACAAAGCTGAAAAGATAAGTCTCTGCTGGATTCGCAATAATTATACTGTTGTCAACATATCCAATGAAATCTAGCTAATCATCTTTTTGATCACCTCTTAACTCTTAACAGTAAGAAATTTAAAAATTATTTTGGGATCTCATTTTAATGAGGAAAATTAAGTAATGCTATATATTTGTATGTTTTAAAGACCATATTAGAGTTACTAGCAGATTGAGATTTTAATTCCCCTTTAAAATATCATAAGCTGGGTGTGGTGACCCACACCTTTAATTCCAGCACTTGGGAGGCCAAGGTAGGCAGATCTCTGTCAGTTCAAGGCCAGCCTGGTCTGCATAGTGAGTTACAGGCCAGCTGGGGCTACAGGGAGACCCTATCTCAAAAAGGCCAAAAAGTAAATAAATAAAATATAAATATAAATCCATATTTTTCAGTTATGACTAAATAATATTATGTATTTCTACATAGTTAAGAGACCTAAGAGCTGTAGAGTGCTTGTCAAAATGAAACTGAAAACAAGTATACAAAACAACTGATTACTAATTGTGTAGAAGTCTAAAAATACTAGAGTCTTGAAGGCTGATGAGGGTGCTTTGGGATGTGGGTCTGGAGTGGACCAACCTTCCCAGCTTACATACACTCCTGCTGGTGAGACCCAAGCCTCCTGCCAATGTGTCCAGTGGGACAATGTGCCAGGAGCAAGCTGGCAATAGTAGCCACCACCCAGTCCAGACACAAACACACACACCACACACATCAACCAAGGACAAGGCCAGGCCCTGCACCCCACAGTGGCCTGCATCCCACTAGTAGGTGACTGTATGAGCATGTGTAATAGAATAACACTATGGGATGCAGGTGACCCAAGGACAGGTGAATCATGGGGGCTCTCCTGGGAGCATGCAGAGGATGGCAGTTTGTTCCCATGGGAATAGTTAGTTGATCCAACAAGCATTAAGGTCATTCCTGCAAAACATATATAGGTATAGTCTCCCTTCTGTATTCTAGCTTTGTATTCTAAACTACTTTTTAAAAGATGCACTATTTGGGTTAAAAGCCAACCTTACCAAATGGATCCAGACACCAGTCTCCTAGAGGCCAGGTGCCCTGAAACCTAAATCCCTTCTCAGTACTGACAGTGAGTTGGTTCCTTTTTTTACAATAAAGCTAAGTAATATTGCATAAGAGTTCCAGAAACTGTCTCAGTGGAAACAGAAACTATTTACATTAAATAAAAACCTGGCTGCAGGTTGCACCTGCATATTTACAGCACAGTGCCATGCACACTGTGACCACCCCATGGAGACAGCCTCTGCCATTCAAAATATAGAGTGGCACACTTGCCACATGTGAGGAAAGTGGAGGATGAAGGGAAGGGGAGGGGGAGGAGTCTGATTCATTTCTGGTTCTAGAGATGACTGAACAGCCAGTCTAGTCCTTCATACAGCCAATCCCTGCCAGTGGCCACAAATGGCCTGAATGTACCAGCTCCTGTGGCATAGAGAGTGCAGCCCCAGCTTGCCTGTGATTTTGGCCACATTCATAGCATTGAGAAGGAAGGGGTTCCTGCTCATTGGCAAACACCAGGAGAACAGTATTACAGAATTCATTCTCAGCCACCATCCTCATGTGTTTCTCATGGGCCTTGTTCAAATGCTCTCTGTCACTGTTATCTACTATGAAGATCAAGCCTTGGGTGTTCTGGAAATAGTGGCAACACTCTGGCTGAATCTTTCCTGGCTGCCCAAATTCCACATGGTGAAGCTGAGGTTCTTATACTCAATGGTTTCCATGTTGAAACCAATTGTGAGAATGGTGGTCACAGTTTTACTCAACTTCAGTTTACACAGAAATGCTGTCTCCCCTGCAGCATCCAGGCCTGCCAGGAAAACGTGTATTTCTTTTGCCAAAAAGGTCCTTGAAGAGGCTTAGAAAGGTCCTCCCCGGGCTTGTAGACAGGTGGAAGGGGTCATGATCAGAGACCTCAGCAGGACTGCTCCTTTATGTATTTTCTTTATATGTTTTTTAAGTATGTCTTGCAAAATCTCCTACTTTCTGGATACTCAAATAGGTTTTAACGAGAATGTTCTTAGTATACATAGCACAACATAATATGAATTCTTTCACTGTGTTCGGGGGGGGGAGAGAAAATTGTGTGTAAAACACATTTTGTCTCTAAAACACATTTGAACTGGACAACTAAACATGTTATTTTGTTACTTTATAATTTATGACATGATGATTTGTTCCTTTTTTTTAACTAACACTTTATTAAAGCCTTTATAAGTCAAATTCTACTGGGTGGTGGCCAATTCCCCTCAGTGACAGTGGAAGTCTTGGCAACATACTAAAGCTGCCAGCACTCTACAATCTTCTGGTAAAGTTTTTCTTTGAGGAGAGGAAGGCTGTTAAGAAAAAAATCACTCTGAATATTTTAAAGATACTGGAAATATGTGCCCCCCCCCAAGTCTTCCAGTCTTTCTAAGACTGAATCAGTTGATCTCAAAACTATACATCTATCATCACCTTCAGAAAAATTTTTTGTATGTGATTTGGGAAGAAGGGCTAATCCATGACAACATTACTTGCTAAGTAGAAAATCAGAAATTGTTTATGTATCAATCCTAAAACAGAAAGAGCATAACAACAAGCAGGTTAACAAGCACACTCTACAACAGCTATAGCAAAGGTCAATTTGTAAGAGTTCAATCAAGACAGCAAGAAGAAAATTTGTATATACCTGACTAAACTCTACACCTTTTTGTTTCTCAGATTTTATTTGTAAGGTTTTTCTATTATATTAACTCTACTTATTTAAGAAACCTGAGAATATTAAATACAGAAAAGGGAAGTAGTGGGTTGTATTAATATAAACTAAAGAAAAAAGTTGATAAAATATGTACTATAAGTATTAAAATTATAGATCTTTTAGTATAAAAAGGTTTCCTATGAGGACACATTAAAGCATTTAAAAATAATACTGCTTGAAGCTAGAAATAGTGATAATGCCTGTGATCCCAGGACTCAGGAGGCAGAAGTAGGAGCATCATGAATTGCAGGCTAGCCTAGAAACTAGACAATTAGAGGTTAGCCTGGGCTACACAGGAAGGCCCTGTCATGATAGGTAGATAGATGATAGATAGATAGACAGACAGACAGACAGACAGACAGACAGACAGATAGATAGATAGATGATAGACAGATAGATGATAGATGGATGGATGGATGGATGGATGGATGATTGACAGACAGGCAGATGGACAGACAAATGAACAGATGAAGTAATGCTTAAATTAATCAGAACTCTGATCAAGATACTTCTGGCTGTCTGAATTCTCTATGAAGCAGAATTAAGTGAATTCTACTTAATGAAAGATTGGCTATATAAGCCTAGATTCTTGTTGTTTTATCATTTCTCACTACCTGTTCAGTCTTGATCCTCAAAAGCTGAGAAGTAATATATTCCTACATCTAATTAACACCTATGATGAAACCTTAATTACACACAGTGTTGGCACTAGTATTTAAAGGTTTACAGCACACAGACATCCACTCTGTATAACCGAGACTGACAGTAAATTTTAGAGTAATTCTAATATAGGTTCTAATTCTGGTTCCTTCATTGGGACATGAAAGAGAGTGAGAAGTATGATGATGAGAGAAGTGTGTTTACTTCCCTGAAAAGAAACTAACTGCTTTGAAGAAATAGGTCCAAATTAAAATGCATGTTTTATAGCTAGCATATATGCAACAATCAAAAGATGTTACTTCTATTTATTCCCAAAGTATAAGCATCAAATATAAGTACTATACATAAAATTGTATGTATACAACCAAAATGACCGATTAAATAACTTGTTAATCTACAAAAATATTTTCAATTTCAAATAACTAACCTGCAAACAGAATTTCTCATTAGGCAAATAACATAAAGAAGAGACTGAATAATTATGTGAACAGTCTGTATTTTGTACATATGCAGAGAAACTGGAAAGTGAAAATTCATCACTGTAGCCAAGAGATCTTCATCCACCTAGGTGTGGGGTTCATTTCAGTCCATCCCCAGAAATCATAGTCACAGTGAGTCTTTCACTGTCTTAAGTATATTCTATTCTCTTAAGATGTTTTCCTCATGTCTCTCTGCTTTGCATAATCATATACCTCTACCCAGAACAACCAACACCTCCCCTTTTTCATCCTGTCCTGTATCTTTCTGGGAAGTTTAGTCTTCATAATTTTATTCTCAAGAAACGTCAAAGATCATCCATGCTCAGATGCTAAGGAGCTCAGAAAGTAACCGACTGTGACTAGTAATAATCAGATATATAGATTAGAAACGTATATGCATCTTAGTGTCGATTGTATTACCAGGCTTCTATAAAGGGAAGACAAACCTTAAAAGTATAGGAAACTAAGAGATTGAATATTATCACCCTTAAAAATGATTCTTCTTACAGGGTTTACATGGAGTACAATATTGTATAACTGTATTAACTCAACTGTAAACCTAATAATTTACAGCCAATTTTGAAAGAGAAGCATCTTAGCTCTGGAAATTTTTACTGAATATGTCAATGCTATTGTAATGAAATGCCTCTTCTAATTTGGTTATGAAATAAATAATTTTTAAAAAGCAAACAAATGTTAAAAAAAAAAACACCAAAGATCTCTATGTCCTATGAAAACCAGGGAGAGTGATTTTGTGCAGTAAAAATAAATGCAAACAGGGGCTGGAGAAATGGCTCAGTGGTTAAGAGCACTGACTGCTCTTGCAGAGGACCTGGGTTCGATTCTCAGCACCCACATGGTGGCTAGCAACCATCCTGAAGTCCAGTTCCTGGAAATCCAACACCTTCTTCTGACCTCTGTGGGCACTGCACAACATGGGTGCACTTACATGCATGCAGGCACTATACTCATACACATAAAATAACTTACATGTGTGCAGGCAATACACTCATAGACATAAAATAAAAATAATAAAATAATTTTAAAAATAAGAAAATAAATGCAAACAGACTGAATATACATCAAATCATCAGCTTAAGGGCAAGTGAGAAGGGTATGTGAGGTTATGCATCAGAAAGGAATTAAGCAGTACAGAAAAGCCACTTTGCTACCGTGACTCCAAAGGCAGGAAATAGGGAGAAGGCACATGTGTCTATTCCAATCCATGAATATAGTCACATGTCACCATTTTAGTCAATAATGGAAATGTGCATGTTGGTGGTCCCTTAAGAGTATAATAGAGAGATTCTATTACCAGTGATGTCATAACCCAATACATTACTCGTGTATTTGTGACAATGCAGGTGTGAACAAACCTACTACACCACATGATATAAAAGCATAATGCATACAATTATGTGCGGTACATACTACTTTATAATGAAAATAAATGTTACTGGCTTATATACTTACTATTTTATTTATCATTACAGCATACTCCTACTTACATGGAAAAAAGTTTACTAAAAAGCAGTATGCCAAAAAATAAAAGCAGTATACCCTGTTATATCAGCAGTATCTTCACATATCTTAGGTTTGCTACATATCTTGATGTCCATCAAGTACTGGGGAGATGGATACAGGAAGATACCTGGGATTCGCTAGCCTGACAGTCTAGTCTAATTGGTAAGTTCCAGGCCAATGAGAGACCTTGTCTCAAAGAAGGTGGATGGCAGTCCTGAAGAGACACTGGAGGTTTTTCTCTGGCCCTCACATGCACACGCACACACATATGCAAACACAAACACACACACACACACACACACACACAAAATGTTCACACCCACATGAACACACAAGCACATAAAAAGAAAGCCATGCTGAGTGATTGACTATACTACCTAGATTTGTCTAATCACAACATGCTGCCTATACAACAATGAAACATCCTAATAATACATTTCTCAGAATGTGCCCCCATCATATTAACCGAGGCATGACTCCATAGGTTTCACTGTCTGAATCTTGATCTACTCAAGGCTTTCTCTACATCTGCATATTTCATATCAGCACTGCTGAACAGTCACACAACAGAGTAGTTTCAGTCAGCAAACCTAAATGAGAGTCAACACTGATCACTCACCCCCATATCAACTTCAAGCCACACCAAACTATCTGAATTGCAAGATGACTTCTCCTGCAACCCATAACTAAGTGCATCTGTACATACACACACATATACACTTAACCTTCAAGACAGAAGCCCTTAAGTAGAAATGCCCTCAACAAACCTAAACCCAACATCTTCACCCCTCCCTATTTTATAGTTTGACCTCTCATCATTCTTTTTGTGTGTGCATGCATGTGTATATATGTAACATGCATGTGTGCATGTGTATAGGCCATAGGAAAACCTCAGGTGTCATTCCTCAGGTGCTATCCACCTTGATTTTTGAGACAGAATCTTTCTTTGCATTGAAACTCACCAAGTAGCTAGAGTAGCTAACCAACAAGTCCCAGATAGCTACCTTTCCCCATATGCCAATGCTAGGATTACACATGTATACCATTATGCCACATCCAGCTTGTTCCACATAGGTTCTAGGAATCAAACTCAGGTACTCACGCTTGCAAGGTAAACACTACCAACTGAGCTCTCTCCAGCCCTCCCTCGTCAATCTTAAAAAAGATTTTTCTTGACTTAAATATAATATCTTTGACCACTACACTGTCAGTTGTCAGTTTATTGTACTCTCTCCATCCCCTCTCTCCATTCTCTTTGTCTCTGCCTCTCTCTCTCTCTCTCTCTCTCTCTCTCACACACACACACACACACACACACACACACACACAAAACCCAGTGTGGCCATGAAATACTAGAACTCTTAAGACCCATACATTTTTCTTCCTATTCTGTTTCCTTTTGGAGCAAACTCATTCATGCACATAATTTCAAATGCATCTATGTAATAACTCCCAATTTTTTTTCCTGATTTTGACCTTTATTCTGAAAACAGACTCATATGCAACTGCCTACTTGAGTGTCTCAGGTACCTTGTTAAAGTTGGGTCTCATTCTATAGGGGAAAAAAATCAGTATCAAATCACTCACTGAGGGAATGCTCTGTCTTTGTAGATGGGGCTAAAAATTAAACTTTTTATAAACACATTTTCAGGTCTATAATGGTTCAAAATGCCCACTAACAACTGAAGCTACACTGAGTTTACAGTCTACATTAACCATCACCATTCAGCTGTCTTCAGTAAGCAATTTTCACTATTCCAGGAAAGTCTTGACTAGGCAGATAAGAATTTCAAATAACTTCATTGTTCATTTCAGGAACTTCCCAAAAAACTTACATAAACTAACATCAGTCCAGTTTTCCAATGAACAGCAGTAAATGACTGTTCACTTTCCAAGACTCTGACAAGCTTACCTCAGAACACTTGCTTTGCTGTGTCTGTCAACTCTAAACCATATCATGATCCTCACACTAATTCCAGTTAAGCCTTGCACTGAAATACCAACCATAGCTGCTCTCCACGGAGCCAATGCTCCGTCTTTCTACCCCTTCCCATCTTGTTACTCTCTTCACTACTACCACTACCTCACCACTGTCCCATCATCCATCCCACCCCCTCAGACACTACCAACTCAGTGAACTCAACAGCTTATTTTTGGTAACATTTTCCAGGAGCAAACATTCTACAGTACTACCAGACAACTTCTCAATGTCTATTAAAAATTCAGTTCAGCAACACTACATTCATTACAAGTGCTGTGGGGGAATATGACTACCTTTGTTTAAGGTTTTGATAAACCATCACCCCACATTAGACAGCATCCACTGACATGACTAGCACCAATGTCTTGATAATAGAGTTTAATTGGCCTACTCATTAAATTCATAATTATCAAATACACTATCAATATCAGAATAGATGTAATATGAGTGAGAAGTTATAAGGAAGGTGAGAACTACATCACAGATAAGTTTCATCATCAAAGAAAAATATGAGGAACAGGATAGGGAAAAATTGAATACCTAAATAATCATCAATAGTAATTAGCATAAGAAAAATACTAGGAATTATATTGATTTACCAATAAAAAGAAACTGTAAAGGTGTTTTTGTAACTGTTAAATCATTTATAAAACATGTTTTACTATTGGGAGAATGAAATGCTTCAAGTATCTTATACAATGTTGACCATCCTTACATTTTATATATTATACCAGTAATATACACTAACACATTATACCAAAAGTAAATGGATCCAAATGTGGTAACCTAATGCCTATAATTCCAGCACTTGGGATTTTCAGGCAGGAGGATTGCCATGAGTTTGAGGCCAGCCTGAGATGTCTCAAAACAAGACAAATAGAGTAAATGTTTAAAATGTTTATTTTTTTACTCAAAATTATTTAGAGCATCTATATTTAGGAGTTAAAAGATAAAAATAAATTAAATAAAAGAAAAATTAAGCATCTAAAAGTGCCTCAAGGGGGTGGAGAAATGGCTCAGCAGTAAATGTACTTGCTGCCAAACCTGACGACCTGTTAGATCCTAGGGACCAACATGGTAGAAGGAGAGAACCAATTCCCATCTGTTGTCCTCTGACCTTTGCATGTGTCCCTGAGCGCTCCTCCCCCTCAGTGACACAAAAACATAAATGTAACTGAAAAAATTAAAAAATTTCAAGGACTGGAATGAAGTATTCAAAACTTAAAATCTGAATGTGAAGAAAGAAACTGCCCCCATCCCTTGCAGAGAAGCTATTGGCAGTTGTGGCTACCATGGGTGGGAGTCAGTTTAAGGGTATGGCCCTTGGTAGGTCCACTGTCCTCCAGTGGATGGCCCCAAACCCATGCTTAAATGGGCAGCACAAACTAGACTCAGTGGGTAATATTTTTTTAAAAAAAATAAAGACATGAAGTTGTAGGATAGATCTGTGAAGAGTGAGAGGGAGTGGTGAATATGATCAAAATATATTATGTGCATGTTTGAAAGTCTCAAGGAATAAAATATGTAACACTGTATTTTAAAAAAAAGAAAATAGAAACTGCATTTCATAGGACAAAATACTTAAAACCTGATTGTGATTAACTTTCCTAATGATACTTATGGATCAAGAAATGTAAAAAGAAGGAAAAAAATCATTTAAAATTCATGAAAACAAAATCTTAATTTAAAAAAGCATAAACACAGAGGCTGGAGAAATGGCTCAGCGGTTAAGAACACTTCTTGCAGAAGACCCGGGTTCAAATCCCAGCACCCATATGGCAGCTAACAACTGTCCGTAACTCCAGTTCCAGGGGATCTGACAGCCTCTTCTGACCTCCGTGGGCATTGCAAGACACGGGTGCACTTACCTACATGCAGAAAATACACTCATGCACATAAAACAAAAATAATAAATATTTTAAAAAGCATAAACAATATAAGAAACACTCAAATTCACATCACATATAAAGAACTAATTGTCCTATAGAGAACTGAAACCAAAAGAAAAAGGCTAATGACCCAAGGAAAACCTTAAGATCATGAGTGTTCATAAGAGGGAAAAAAAACAAAATGCCTTCTAAACCTATGAAAAAGTATTCAGTATCAATGATGAGTGAGAACAAATAATGGCCTGAATTCCACTAGCTCTCATGTATCCAACTGTGATAAAACATGCAGCTAGGCACAGAGTTCAGGAATTTTGCACATTTAGGTAGAAGTACAAAATAGTAACTGGAAATACCTACGAGAATTATGTAGACATTTATCATTTTTAAATATTTTTAAATTTTATTTATTATTTTTATTTTATGTGTATGCATGCATTGCTTGCACGTAGGTAAGTGCATTCATGTCATGCAGTGCCCACGGAGGTCAGAAGAGGCTGTCGGATCCCCTGGGACTGCAGTTATGGAGAGCTGTTAGCTGCCATGTAGGTGCTGGGATTCGAACCCAGGTCTTCTGCAAGAACAACCAGTGTTCTTAACTGCTGAACCATCTCTCCAGCCCTGACATTTATCATTTTAAAACAAATATTTTAGAATAGCTTTAGATTTATGGAAAAGTACAAATATAATACAGAATTCTCTTATAACCTGTATTCAGGTTAATGCTATTTACATCTTACATTAGCATGGAACCTCTGGCACAATTAATGAACCAATAATGATACATTATTAAATACTTAGATTTCCTTGATTTTAACCTACTGCACTCTTTTTGTTCCAGGATTCTATCCAGCTTTCCACATTATACTGCGATAATAACAACATCTTCTTAGGTTACTCTTGATTTCCCTTTTTTTTTTTTTTCGGATGACTGGGATAATGTGATGATTACCATTCAAGCATTTTATAGAATGCTCCTCAACTGAGATTTGACTGATGTTTTTCTCAGAAGTAAACTAGGGTTATAAATTTCAGGGGGGAAAAAGCCATGGGATGAAGTGCATTCTCACAAATGAAATATTATAAACATATTTATAATTATTGATGTTAACTTTGATCACATGATTAGTATCTGTTATGGTTTTCCTAGTCAAGTTATTCTGTTCTCAATTTTTTATACTGCGCTCAATAGAAATAAACTATTTTGTGTAGTTTATATTTAAGGAGTACGGCATTATGTTACACATCCTTAAGGATTCAGTAGTCCCTAAATGACCTGAAATTTTGTACAAGAGACTGTATCAGTACAAACTCATAGGTATCATTATACTCTCACTGATTATACTCTCACTGATGCTGCTGTAGTTGCTTCTTGTATCATCTCAACTGACAAGCAAGGAAACACATGGGGTCCCTTTCTCAGAACCGAAATCACACATTCACTTGTATGTACGTGGGTGTGTGCGAGTGCATTTGTGTGTGTGTGTTCTACACGTTTCTACATATATGTTACACATACATACACATACATTGTTACTTATTTGTCATTGTAGAAGCAAACATTGAGAAACAGCCTAAGTGTTCACAGAGAATCAAGTGAGTAAAGTATGCTACATCTACATAATGAACTACTACGGAGCCATTAAAAATAAAGATCTTTATCTACATATGCAAAGATCCCTGGAAAAAAATCCATTTGTGCATATGTATAAAAAGAAACATATGGAAGATAAACAGGATGCTGAAAGGTATAGGAGGAAAACAGGAGTGCAAAAGAGGAACAAGATATTTTGTGTACATCTCTCTACTTACAAGTTTCATTTTTTAAATTGGTCTTTTACAAGAACTCAAAATGGAAGGAACTAAAGAGTTTAAATACCAAGAACAATTTTTAAATGATACTCATTTTTGAAGAGGACAGCAGGAGACAAGACTTGAAGGCAGTCACACACCACAGAAACTCTCATAAACTTGAAAACATCAGGCATTTCAAGCCAAATTCAGTTGAATTTAAAATACTGAGATGCACTATAGACAACAAAATAAGCTTATTCTCAGAACCTGCATATAACGTAATGCAGTAACTATTAGATTCATAGTGTTGTATGCTTACCTACATTAACAGGGAGATCAAGTTTAAAGAACTGAAAATCATTTCCAAAAACACAGTATCTGCATTCTTATTTCTAAAGTATGCTATTTATAGCTAAATAAAAGGACCTACCTACTATTTCTATATTTTATAAATCTATTATTTATATTTCTTATTTCCATAATGATATGGTAATACCAATTCTAACATAGAGAAACATTACCATATTGGAAGATAAAAATAGCACACAGTTTGCATATTAAATACTCTTTTTATAAGTGCTCTTAAGAAAGATAATTTTCAAGCCCCTGAGGTGAACCAAACTAGAGTAAAAATGGCCTTCTCAATAGAGGAATGTAACCCTTTGAAGCTGCTTTTGAATATCAACATGTCACAAAGATAATCCATCAGCTATCAGAAGCAGTCCATTTGCAACTGTTCATAAAACTTTCCCAATACATTCACTGTAGAAAAATTATATTCTGCATTTAAAAATGTTCAAAATGTAACTCAGTTCTATAAATGAACAAAATCCAAGCTTCTTGCTGGAATATCTCTCTCTTTGGTGTCATCTATCAATACTTTCATTAGCTACCTTTCTTCTTATATGCCATACAGAAATACACTCATTGGGCAGGTAGGGAATGACACTATTTTGGTTGTACGCAGGTATACAGGCATGTGGGTAGTGTACATGTGAGGCCAGAGGAAAAATCTCAGATGCCCTCCACCTTTTGAGATAGGGTCGCTCTCTACCCTGCAGTTTGCCAAGAAGAAGCCTAGACTGGTAGGACAGTGGGCTCCAGGGATCCACCTGTGCCCTCCTTTACAGTGGTGAGATTACAAGTATATGTCACTCTGCTGTTTTCTACATTGGTTCTGGGGATAAAACTGGCGCAAACACTCCATTGACTGAGCCATGTTCCCAGCCCATATTTTACACTTGAACTTAGCCAAAAGGCAGAGAAGTGATTCCAGTTCATATTTTTAAATGAATATACAATCTTTCTTATTGCTATCTCCCTTTTGCATGCTTTCAAAGCAAGCCATCTCCCTAGCCAATATTTTAAAGGAATGCATAATCTTTTTCATGCCTGTCATTCTCACATGCTCCTTTATCCCAGGAAATGTTTCTTTTCTCTACTGGTAAAACTTTAGCATTTTCTCCTCTAAGAATCTACCAAGTACTTTCAACACAATGTTACTTCTTTTCTTCCTGATAACCATAAGTTTAACTTCAGTGATAACATTAATAAACAGAAAATTTATTATAAACTACTAATTTTTTACTGAGATATTCTTTAAATGGTAATACCAGGAAAATAAGTTAAAGCATATTCCAATTCTTGAAGCATTGACATATTTAGGGTTCAAGTAATATAATATAGAGACACTTCTGAGGAAAAACATAAGAGATATATTATTGGGAGCTAAAAGGGCCAAATGCAGTTCTCCTTCTATAAACTTTAATGTGTGGGTATGGTGTGTGTGTGTGTGTGTGTGTGTGTGTGTGTGTGCACTCTGCACTCATGGGGGCAAGGCATGTGCATGACACAGCACACATCTGAAGGTCAGAGGACTAAGAACCTTAGGTATTGGTCTTCACCTTCCACCTTGTGTGACTCAAGAAAGACAGGAGACCAGCTGGTCTGTAAGCTTCCAGTTATCCTCCTGTTTCTACCTCCCATTCCCACAAGAATAATGGCATTGCAGATACTCACTAGTGTGTCAAGCTTTATATGGTGTAGTGGTTTGAATGAGAATGTACCGCCCATAGGCTCCAAGTTTTTGGACACTTGGTCACCAGTTTCTGGTTCTATTTGGGAAAGGTCATGGAACTTTTAGGAGGTGTGGCCATACCAGAGGAAACAAGTCACTGGGTGTGGGCTTTGAGAGTTCTTAATCCTTGCTGGATTGGATTTCCAGATTCACTCTACTTCCTGGGTCTGCCACCTCCTGCCACCATGCCTCCCAGTCATGATGGACTCTTAACCCTCTAGAATCATAAGCCAAATAAACTTGTCCTTCTAATAAGTTGCCTTGGTCATGGTGTTTTTTTCTCAGCAACAGAAAAGTGACTAGCACATATGAGATCTAGGGATTCATATTCAGGTCCTCACACTTGCACAGCAAATGCTTTACTCAATGAGCCATTTCCCCAGTTCCCAAAACAAGCATTTTATATACTTTTATGTTAGATTTTTTTCCTTGCTGTGACAAAATACTTGACATAAACAACTTAGAAGAGTGAAGATGTATTTAACTAATGGTTTCAGAGGTTTTAATCTATGGTGGAAGGAAAGATGGTATAGTCTATGGTGTATAAAGATGTAGTCTATGGTGGCAGAAAAGCTGCTCACACCATGGCAGACTGGAAGAATACAGACATAACTGGAAGTGGTCAGGGCAAAATATAACACCCCAAGGTATACCCCAGTGGACCACTTCTTCCACTTAGGCATCGCCACCTCCAAATGAACCCATCCATGAATTAAACCAATTCATCAGGTCAGAGCCTTTACGATCTAACCATCTTTGGAAATATCCTGACAGACAATCTCAGAGGTGTGCTTTACTAATCTTCTATGCACTTCTCAATCTAATCAAGTTGAAAATCAAGATGCATTGCTACAATCAGTATCACTGATATGGACTATCACTGTTGATAATGATGCAGTAGGAAAGGACAGAAAATTATTCATAAACTTTGATTTGAGAATGCTACTTCTAAGCATCTGTACATACCCTAAGAAAATACCAGGTGCAAGGGGTGTTGGGGGTGTCACATGTTCAGGTTTGTTATAGGACAACCTGTAAGAGTGAAACATGTAATCATTATCAGCCAGACATGGTAGCACATGCTTTTAATCCCAGCACTTGAGAGGCAGAGGCAGGTGAATTTCTGTGAATTCAAGGCCAACCTAGTCTACATAGTGAGTTCCAGGGCAGTTGGCTAAACCTCTTTTGATGGATTGATGGAAACACTAAAACTGAAATCCCTAAAAATTATTTGGTACCTTAAAAAATGTTGTATTACAAAAATTATCTTAAAAATACAAAACTATGGGGCTGGAGAAATGGCTCAGTGGTTAAGAGCACTGACTACTCTTACAGAGGACCCAGGTTCGATTCCTGGCACCCACATGGCGGCTACGAACCGTCCTTAACTCCAATTCCAGAGGAATCCGAAGCCCTCTTCTAATCTCCGCAGCACTGCGTGATATGGGTGCACTCACATACATGCAGGCAATACACTCATACACATAAAAATAATAAAATATATAAAAAAATACAAAACCATTTGTGAAAAGGCAAAAAGAATATTTGAAGATGATAGCCACTACATGAGGGAATTGAGATTATCTAGTTTCTGAGTTACTATACATTTAAAAAATAATTCAAAACATAGTAAGACCACATAGAAAGAAAAGAGACACTGATAAGAAACAAACAAACATAAAGGAACATGAGAGCATCTACCAAAGTATTTTTTTTTGATGGAACAGAACATTTTTATAAATAAACTTAAGGACCCTGACATCTGTCCCCAACAATAACAACAACAAACTGGTAAAAGTGGATTGATGGTTTCAAGCAGAATAAAAGATGGAACAATAGAAAAGTTTAAAGCATTTTGCCTTCAACTATAAATTTAATTTGTATATATGTGGATCTTTCCTTACCACTATACTAAAATCCAAGGCTCATATATTAGAAATTCAAACCCAGAAACTCTGATTCACTTGTTCTTGACTAGAGCTTGAGATCACCCCTAGAAACATACACACACACACATACACACACACACACATACACACACACACACACAGACAGACAGACAGACAGACACACACACACAGATAGACAGACGTAAAAGGCATTTTTTTTTTTAATTTTTTTTTTTTTTTTTTTTTTTTTTTGTGACAGGGTCTCTCTGTAGCCCCTGATGATCTGCAACTCACTATGTAGACCAGACTGGCCTCAACCTCACAGAGATCTGCCTGCCTCTGCCTCCCAAGTCCTATGAATAAAGGCATGTACCACACTTGGCCAATAAGAGTATTTTTTAAGTTCAGGCTAAAGTCACTGACCTTGAACAAAAGATAATAAACAGCAATAAATAGCATGCATCTAAGCAGGTTTTATGATGAAGATTAAAGGCAAAGTCATCATTTTCTTTAAATTGCTAAGTTTAACGATTATTTTGTTTTCAAAAAACACAGTCACACAAAGGGTTGTTAACAAGGAAGGTAAATACTGTGGAGACTGTTTAGATGCCAAACCTGGGCTAAAGCAAAGGACTACAAAAGAGCAAATGCTTAAAAGAAAAATTTGATTAGCCTGTCATAAAAAAAAAAAAAAAAAAAGAGCTTATCAGTGTGCTCACAAGAAGATTGTATCCTCTTTTGCCCTAAAGGCTACTAGGTAAGAAACAACACTGAATATGCTGGATGATTTAGTCTCTCCCACTTACTCCAACATAAATGAAGGATGCGGCATACACTCATTAGTAACATGAGTTCAATACAAGACTACTGATGTTCACAGTGGGCAAGAGTAGTGTGAGGCATATTAGAAAAATCTCAGATTATTTTGATTCTTCTGTCCTTATGAATCACACTGATTAACCTGAAGAAAACAATCAGTTAAACAAACGTTCTTCAATGTAGTAACAGTCCATTATTTCTGAATAAATGCAAGTAAAGAAATTATGATCTTAAAATGTGACTAATATAAAAAAATAAAGACTAAGTTGACATATTTGAAAATGCTCCAAATCTCATGAACTGTGAACGTTCACTTTTTTCTTTTGTCTTGTACTTTTATTTTTTATTATAAAATTTTTTATTAGTATTACTTCAAAAAAACAGCATGATTACATTGAAAAACTTTGTACAGGCTGGAGAATTTGGAAAGGATGTGAATGCCAAACTCACACTACAGCAAGTGATAAACTTCACAGTATTGCTGAAGCTTAGTAGTACAGTTTTGTCGGTGAAAAAAAAAACACTAAAAAATTATAGCAGACATATAGAATTTCAAATTTATATTCTTAAACACAATTACACATTTTTAGCTTGAGAACTGTGTCCGCTTGGTTATTAAAGTAGTATTTTTTTTTAAACTTTCCAGGCTGTGATTTTTATTTCTAGAAGTTCAATTAGGTGTTTCACTTTTTCTTTAGGACACAGGGACAGGTACACGGGGGCTGTAGAAGAATAACAGAAAACTTCTTGGTGCCTGGGATTAGGAGAGGACCAACATCAAGGCCTGGGTACCCAGGACCATGTGGTGTACCAAGACCATAAATGGCCATCAGGGGAGGTAAGAAGTCCATTCTAGAGAATCAGTCCTCCCAAGACTATAATCTGCAAATGACAGAGACCTCCCCTGTCCCCAACATAAGCCCAACAAGA
>NW_008337073.1:2984202-2998743 GCF_000622305.1 Nannospalax galili | reverse complement strand
GGGGGGGGGGGGGTAGGCGGGGTTTGAGGGTAATGCAGTCAGTCACTCAGAGAAGGCTGAAACTGCTGCCCAACATCAGAAAGTCCTCCATCCTCCAATCTGCTCCACTATCAACCTACCACCAGAGGAATGTGGAATGCTGGCTCAGAGTTGGGGACCAAAACTCTAGGCTCATGTGAGGGGACCACAGGTCCAGGTTCACAGGAGGAGACTACAGCTCCAGGCTCACCGGAGTGGACCATGGCTTCAGTTCACAGGAAGAGACCAGAACTCTGGCTCACAAGAAGAAAGCTCACTTTTAAGTGTTACATTTTAAGCAAGATGTTACCAATCCATAATCTGTGATTTGTAAAAGTAAATGCATTAATTATAAAACACTGACACCAGCACTGGTATATTTAAAATGGAATTTTAATAAAGTCTTTAATTTAAAAAGTAGAACATGAAAACAGCTTTTATTTAATTACATTAATTATATGGGGAAATAAAGTTTTTTTCTTATTTGAAGTATGACATCTTTTTTTAATTTTTTTTATTAAATTTTTGTTTATTTCATACAAAACATCTTAATCATCTTTATAACCCCCCCCCCCAATTCAGCATTCTGTCATTTATGTTAAGGGCTATCCAGTCAAGTTAGAGTACCCAGGTGTCCTTCAGTGCAAGTTCATCCACTGGAGTCTAGTCAGCCTATCTAGAGTCACTCCCTTAAAGATCAGCTCTCCCTCACCCAGCAGTTATCAGTTGCCAATAGTTCTTCAGTTAAGATTGGGGCCTGCTGCCCCTTTCGCCAGTTCTATGCTGGGTTTTTGTATGCTTGAGTTTGCATGAGTGTTTTGCATGCTGACACCATTGCTATGGATTCATATGAGCAAGGTCTAGGAGCCTGTAAGACCCTTTTTCCATATGGTCATTCACTTCCTTCCTTGGCTCTTACAATCTTTCTGCCCCTCATCCACAATGGTCTCAGCCCTGGGTGGGTGAGGTTCAGTATTGGAATCCTGTTCAGGGACCCACACTCTTCAGACTTATTCTCTGCACTTTAGCCATCTGTGATCTTTTGTGCTCCCTCTGTTGTATGAGGGAGCTTCACTGATGAGAGTTAAGAGATGCATTAGTATTCTCTCTACCCCTTGTTCTCCGTTGCAGATGTATCACTTAGGGTTGGGCATTTCACAGACACTTATTCTCTGTGTGTGACTAGTTGTGGAACTCTGTAATAGTCTCTGTCTGTTGCAAAAGAAGCTTCTTTGATGAGTGGTGACTAGTATACTAATGTACTTGTCTGTAAATATAAGGATCCGTATTTAGCATATAGTAGGAAATTGCATTTGTCTAGGAATGTGACAGTCTTAGGGTCTTCTCTAAGATCTATGACTTCTCCAGCCATGTGTATTTGGCTATGTTTACAGTATCACACAAGGGTTCTTTCTCATTGAGGAGGCTTTAAGTTCAATTAGGTAGCTGCTGATTACCCCCAGATAAAAGTGCCACTACTGCCTCAATGTAGTTTGCTGTGCCAGTCACTGTTGTGGTGAAAACTAACTCTTAATCAATTACCAACCATGAACATAAAGGATTGGGTGGCAGGAATGACAGTTAAGTACACTGCTCTATCCTTTGAACACAATTCTGTGCTTCACCTCCGGTGCATTGAAATGTAGCACCACACAACTAAAGAACTAGATTTCAACAGGAATTAATGCTTTTCAGTTAAAATGCCTGATACCACTGTTTTTAGACCTTTAGTAATAAGAATTTATTTGTTAATGCTATTATGTCTCATAATTATTCTTTAAAAAAGAAAGAAAATGAAAATGTAAAAGATGTTAAAAGGATATGGGAATGGAGATATTTTCCAAAATAGAAAAAATGAGAAAGCCTAAGCAAGTGATGAAGGTCTGTTTAGGTTTGTTATATATAAAGGATGAGACAAAAATAATACACACATAATCTTAAAATTTCTATGGTCATAACTTAGTCAACTAGTTTAACGAACAAAATATAAATCTAGTCAATGTTTATCTGAGAATATTGGGTTCTTTACCCAAGCCTTATCTATATATGATAATTAAAAATATCACACGGGTGGAACTAACCTTATTGGATGTTTAACAGCCATAATTTGAGGTCTATACTAATGTGGTCAAAGGGACTTAAAGGACAATTATTGCCCCTTGCCCTCCAAGGTCGACCAAGTTCTAGGGGACTATGGATCATCTCTCGAAATGTCCTGTAATTGTGGTGAGTCACCTGTCCTCTTGTTTTGGGAGGACATGGAGACCCCATGAGATGGACTTGAACCAGTGTCCAGTCTACAAAGAGGAGGATCAACTTAGAGGAAACATCTCATTAATGCTTCCAAGTGAAGCCAGATATGGTCGAACAGGACCTTTGACTTATCATCACACAGATGGAACTGGTAAAAGAAAGGAGCCAGGAGTTCCTCCCAAGCCCATATGATCCCTGAGGAACAGATCTTCAAATGACCTTAAGTGTAAAAATTGATTTATTTGGGCCAACTGCATGATCTTAAACACCCAAAAGGAAAGCATAACTAAAGAGTAAAGTCATCAGTATACTTCTTTAAGACTTCAAGGGAATACACTTCCCAGACATTAGGCTTAAGCCTATATAAAAAGTTATTTAGACAATTATTTCTCATTGATGATTTTGTTTCTAACCAGAAAGTGCTGCTCAGATGTAAGACTAGACTTCAAATCTTGGTCTCCAATACTATAGTGCCCACCTATAGCTAAGGGAGACAACCAGCTACTGTTCTAAAATGATGGATAAATTTGTTCTCTCCCCCTATTTAGAGTTCCCTTTGAGAGGGAACTGACACTAATTCTAACCACTCCAACAGCTATCAAAATACCTGAAAGCAAACCCTGAATCCAGCACTCTAGAGTCCCACCTTGGAAGACAAAAGAAAAATGAGAAGGAACCCAATAGAGGGATGCTTTTGGAAGCCCTTGTCAAGAAATTCCAATGGACTCTCATATGAACGAACATTTGAAAAGTGCTCTGTTCTGACTTTTTTCTAGTTCCCTGTTTAGAGCTTGTAATGCTAATTACTCTTGCCTTTACTTCTCCTTCACATCTCCTGTTCACCAGTCAAGGAGTTTCTTTTCCCCTTAGAGGTAAGATTTATTCAATTTGAGAGTCTTTTGGATAGACCCACTGAAGGGGTACTCCAATTGCCTCACCCTGCATCCCTGTTCAGCATGGAAGAAGCCAGAGTGGTCTGCGTCCCTATTCCCTATTGGCAATTTGGGTAACCCCTTCAGAGGATGGCATGATAAGAATAGGAGGTAGGAACTGGCTAGGCAGTTGGGGTAAAAAGACTCCAAAGAAAAGTAGCCAGTTTCTTTGCTAAACATCAAAATGTCTTTGGGACCGTTAGCAACATACTCTGTTCCAAAGGCCAAAAATGTCAAAAGAATTTGGGAGCTTGTATCTAATTCTTAAAAGATTTTAGGGTTACCTCTTCAGAAGGGGGAATGTTAAGAGTTCCCCCAAAGCGCCATAAAAATAAGCAAAAGAAGAAAAAAAAGAAAAAGGAAAAAGTGATGGGGAGATATGGGAGGTGTTGGAAGGGAGAGAGTGGGCATGGATTTGATCAAAACACCTTATATGCATGTATGAAATTCTCAATAAAGTTTTTGTAAAAGTTGAAAATAAATAAATAAATAAAATAAAATAGGTCACTCTACATATTTAGTAATCTGAATAAAACAGAAAAATGAACAAGAATAAAGAAATCCCAAGAGGTCTTGTGGTTCTATCAAAAAACAAAACAACAATAACAAAATAAACCTAAACCATGATCTGAGGAATAGATAAATTGTGAAATATTCAACAACGGAATTTCAGAGTCATAAGACAGAGACTACAGACCTAACAATGTGGATAAATCTTAAAAGCTAAATGAAACAAATATATCATTACAAAAGGTGACATATTGTGTGATATTGTATGAAGTTCTCAAAAAGGCATGAGCCATGGAGACAGGAATATCTGACTCCACGGACAGGAGATCAGCCAACAAGAGCAGTTTTAGGAATAATAATAGCATTTTGAGACTTGGGTGTGGTGGTGGTCATGTAATTGTAAACAACAAAATGAACATTTCAAATTAGCAAATGTTACTGTACGTAAATTTTAACTCAATAAATCTGACTTTATTAAAAAAAGAAGAATTTTCTCTGTATACGATAATTTTACATTTTTAAATTTAAGACAACCATCTTTAAAGGCCGCATCCCGTCCCTCTTGTCAGTGCAGCTCACATGTAATTAAAAAGTCTCAAAATGCTATTATAATTTTACATTTTTAAATTTAAGACAACCATCTTTAAAGGCCGCATCCCTTCCCTCTTGTCAGTGCAGCTCACATGTAATTAAAAAGTCTCAGCAAAGCCAAATTACTACCTCTCCAAGTTAGCCTGTAACCTGCTTCTAGATTACTCTTACAAATACTGCCAACCGATATGCTCCACTATTCAAAACCTGTGATCTTTTTTTTATTTTCTACTATGCCAAACTTTTTAAAATTGTTTCTAGACAACTATCCTTCCCCTGTTTTACTAATTCAGTGTTGTGTTCCCCAGTTTCATTTTCAGTGGCAATATGAATAAAAATGTGCAAATTTTATACTTCACTTCAAATAAGGTATATCAATATCAAAGGCTCAGGAACCATGGAGCCAAGTCTCTGCAGACTGGAGCCTCTGAAACTGTGAGACAAAACCATTGTTTCCTCCTTAAGGCGATTTTCTCAGGGAGTCTGTGATGGGGTATATAAAACTGATCAAGAGAGATGGCTCAAATAATGGAAGTTAATGCTAATACATGTAAAATCAGTGAACATATTAAATTTTTAAAAAGAAAATGTACTTATATTACAGTGCCAAGTATAATCTAAAGAGAGGTTCTTTTGTGTTTTCAGCATTCATGTTCCTTTTATGCATTATAAAAACTCAAAAAAATCCATGATTGAAAAATAAATCTACAACCCAGCCAAGACAATGCACAATGGCATGGGCTACATAGTAAAACTCTGTCTCAAACATCAAAAATAGAATGGGGGGTTGGAAGTCTGCAAGTTATTTAATGAGCTTTTCTCTGACTTAGCAATGTTCGTATAGCTCCAATACTAATGAACTCTTCTATATGCCATCTTGGTACAGGCACTATAGCATTTTTGAATGCTTGAAGTGGAATCAGGTCTCTCTGGTGGTAGGACTCTGAAGACAATCACTTAACCTTTGCTTTCCTATTTGAAAACAGGTTAACCTGTGTGATAAGCCTCCTGAGAGGATTTAACAAAGTAACAGTGTGGCTAGCCTAGCAGAGGACACAATTAATAGTTATTTCTTTCCCACAGCTTATATTATGTACTGAATGCTTGAGTGGCCCCCCAATTTAATGTTGAGACATTAACCCACCAGTGTAATGGTTTTGGAGGAAGCTAATTAGATTTAGGTAAGATCCAGAAGGTGGGCTCTTATAAAAGTAGTTGTGCCCTTAGAAGAGAGAAAGTTCTTTCTCGAATTTTCTTTCCCTTTATCTCTTCCTCTCTCTCTGCCCGTTTCTCTTGTTCTTCCTCTCCATCTACAGGCACCAAGGAAAGGCAAAAAAACCACAGTCAGGACAGGCATCTGCAAACAAGGAAAAGAGCCTTCACCAGGCACCTAACCAAATTGGTATCCTGATCTCAGACCTCTGGAATCCAGAAGTGTGAAGAAAAAAATTTTAAGCCACTCAATGTATAGTATTTTTTTATAAAAAGGAAAGTAGACTGAGATAATTTTCCAAAAAATACTTTTAAAAGAAATCTTTGGAAAATAAGATTTCCAAGAATCTTTGGAAAACTAGCTCTCCCAAGCCCACCTCTAAAAATCATTACACAGTAGGATAAGTCTGGACAAATGGATTTGGGGACACTCAAGCACTTAGTATACAAATATGAACTAGAGAAAGAAATGAGCATTAATTAACTGTTAACCTGGTCTCTGACAGGCTAGCTATCTTGATGCACATGGAATTGTAACTCTACCTCAAAAGCAGTATCCACAAGGGCATGTTACTGCAGAACACTAAACATTATTAGATTTACTGGTAGCTGTCTATTGATTTTCCAAGTTGGTCAACAGGGAGGGAAAAATATGATAGAAACAGAAAGCTATATTCAAAACATTTTTTCAGGCTCTTAGAAATTCTTCTTTCCAGGTCACTACTTTGCAGACATCAAAAGTAAATACACACACACACACACACACACACACACACACACACACATACACGAAAGTATCAATTAATTATACTGTGAACAAAATAATGACAACAAATTCACTAATGACAATAAGAATCCTCAAAAGCCAGTCTAATCAGTTCTCTCCCCACTGGTTCAAAGAAATTGGCAACATTACAGATTGAATGCTAGTGAGCTGTAGAACGAGTTTTCTAATATTTGTAAGTGCTATGTAAAGCACATTTCTAAATATCATTACACCAGCATTTAAAATGCAAAATGCCTCAATCACCTTATAAAACAGACTTTAATTATTTTCAAGTTTAAGCAAAAATCACCCACTTCAAATTCAATACAAACCTAAAATTATTCTTCCCTTTCCATGTACAAAAGGAGAGATGATTTCTAAAACAGAGAGAATACCCTAAAGACTATTTCTATAAGCTGGGTTTAACATATAATGGCTTTTCCCCACCAATACAACAATAAATATATTAAGAATTACCCAACCTGGATGTATAAAACATATATAGAGGAATTCTAGGACATCTAGGACATAAAACCATAATTGTACAAAGATTAAAGAACAGACAGATTCAGAATGGAACATGTTTTAAATATTCAATATTATTAGACAATAACAAAGAAATTTTTCCCGGGGGAGGGGGAACCTGTGTTCACAGATAACTTTTTAACATTAGGGGACATCATCTTCCCTTGAATAGCTTCCTCAGTAGCTATCATAGCTTCCAGGGTTCACAATCAAATATTTACACTGCTTTACAGTTGGCCTTGAACTCACAGAGATCTGCCTACCTCTGCCCTGCCTCCTGAGGGCTGGGATTAAAGGTGTGCTTCACCATGCCCTGAAATAGTGCATCAATGAAGGCAAAGGTATAGTCCAAAATTTAATTCTACATTTTTTCCTACTTGTAAAATATGGAAATTTAGAAAAATACAGAGAGGGGAAAAAAAAACAATAACCCACCACACAGAAACATTTATTAACCTGTTGGTAAATTTCCTCCCAATGACACAAATTTTGATTATTTAAGAAGACATTAATTAGTACGCAGAAACAAAATGTACCCTCAATGCGATCGTTTGATAAATGTTATATAAAGCATTGATTAATAATGTGCCCTGATAATTTCACAAAGCTCGCTAACAGGCATTCAGTGGTGGGATTGGGTAGGAAGTCCCCAAATTCAGACTGACTGATCCCTAACTGAGATATGTTAATTTTGAGTATTAACAGTTTAAAGACTTAGTAAGCCGCAAGATATAACAGTGACACCACCATTAATGAAACCACACCAAGTGGATTTTATTTTCATTTTCTTCCCATTCACATTTCAGTAACGATTTATTTTCATTGTAAAAATAAAGTGTATTTGTATATATTTATTGTTAATATGTGTGTGCATGATGTGTGTGGTGCCCATGTGGAAGTAAGAGGACAACTCTGTGGAGTCAGTTCTCATCTTCCACCGGTAGTGATGCAAGCACCCTTACCCACTGAGCACCCTGCTGGCCCTTGCATGGGAATTTTAAAGCAGCTTAAATTCAAAGGCTCAGCAATTTTTCTTTGAAGCACAGCATTGAAACAGTTAACGTTTCTGGCCTACGAGATGGTTTGCCAAAGAAGAACAACACTCTTTACATTCTTATAATATATTCTCTCATAGCACTAAAAATAAAAACTAAAGACTATTCCTTAGTCACATTTTTTTTCTTCTGTTGGAACCCACTGTTTGCAGAAGTATGCAGACGTTAAATGACAAAGACTGAAACGACTTTATTAACAAAGCGACATCACAACCTTCAATACATAAGCCAACTCCTCAGGCTCATAAACAAACAATAAAACCAATGGTGTTACCACCAACCAATTTTTTCATAAAATTTAGCCGTATTTCTAGCTTCAAGGAAGATTTAGGTCAACTCAACTGATCAGAGTCTTAAAGTGTCATTCATTTTCTTTCGCTCAATGGTTAACAAAATCAATGTAGAACTGTAACTCAAATTTGTTACTTTGACATTCTTGTACCTTTTAAAAGAAATCCTTCAACAAAGGCTCAGAAAAAGAAACAGTAAAGTTTGGAGGCAAGAATGGTCTGTCTGCAAGTCAAGCATTTCCTGTTCAGTGACAGGTTTGCTATCTGGAACGCACTTTGCTGACCCTGGGACCGGACAAGACTCCAAACAAAATTCTCCACTTGTGTCTTGAAAATCAATTTGGCTCAAGAGGCGGTAAAGCAGGACCAACGGACGTGTCTTTGATGGACACACGAACATAAAGGGGAGGCGCCACGGATTTCGGCTAAAGGCTTTTCCCATTTTTGAAGAAGAAAAGCTAATTGTTAAGGGCCATGTGACACATTAGATCTCAGAAAGGAAAGGGTGGGAGGAAGAGAGAGGAGTTCAAGGCAGTTCGGGGTCTGAACAAGTCAGGCATCCTGTCATTATCAAAACGTTCTCCATGCTGAAGCCAAAATACTGCTTACCCGAAAAGGAGTGGGTAAAACGCAGGGGAGAAGGAGTGGGAACCCACAGGAGGAGGCGATGTGGCGGGGGTGGGGGGGGGTGAAGAAAATCTGGGGCCACCCGGCTGAGCGGGGGAGCGGAAGCGTCGGGCACCAAACACCGAGCAGAGCGACAGAGACCGAAACAACGGCGGCACCTCCTCCCCCGGGTGCTCAGGGTTTCCCACAGTCCGGGGTGTGACCCGCCAACAACAGGAGGGGCCCCCAGCTTTGTGTGGGCCCGCTGTTCCCCAGGCCCCCCCAGGCTCCCCACGCGAGGCTCCCCACGTTCCCACCCGCGTCTCCAAGAATCCCGCAGCACCGCGGCGACCGCCGCCTCAGCCACCCCGACTGCCCCGCGCTGCCGCTCACCCCGCCCCGGGGACCTTTGTGTCTCGGGGGACTTTCCACCTCCTTCCTCCCGCCTCCCCGGATCCCGGACGCGGCGGCCACCGCAGGCCGGCACCCACGGCAGCCCGGCACCCACGGCAGCCAGGCACCCGCAGCCCACGCTGCCCGCCCGGACGCCCGAGCCTCCCGGCTGACAGGCACCGCGTCCCAGTCGGCCCCGCCGCCAACTCACCAGCAAGTGCGAGGGTCGCGTTCCCAGGCCGGGCGCGGAGGGCGAGCGGCTCCGCCAACGCCCGTGGCTAGGCGACCGGATGCAGGTCCGGGTAGGCGGCGGCCGCCCCCGAGGCGACTCCGGCCCGGCTCAGGCCTGCCCGCCGCGGCCGATGCTGTGCGGAGCTCCGCGAGGGCCGCCCGCCGCCTCACGAGTGGCCGAGCCCCGCGCTCAACATGGCTCCCGAGCCGCGGAGCCGCGCAGCCGGCCCAGTCAGTAATCCCCGCCGAGGCGCCGGGGTGGGAGCTGCGGGGTGGACGACCGGGCGCTGAGGAGACCGTGGCCGCCGCTCGCGCTCGTCTGCGTGCGCGTCGCTCTCTCGCTCTCGGCGGCTGCGGCTTGACGCCTCCGCCTGTTCCCCGGAGCGAGCGAGCGAGCGAGCGGGCGAACAGAAAAAAGACTTTTCTTGAAAGCTCCAACCAGCGGCGGAGGAGAAAAGCGACCAGCCGCGGGAGCTTCCCCCACCCCCGCCTGCGCGGCTTGCCGGGGGCAGCGCGACCCCTGCCGGCTAAGGCCACTGCGGCGGCGGCCGCCGCGGCCGACCGGGGGGCGGGACCTGCGCTCGGGGGCGGGGCCGGGGTATCCCCGGGAAACCCACGCCCCAGGCGGGGGCTCGGTTCTGCTGACCTCGCTTCTGAAACATCATCTGGGTGAGGAAGACCCTCAGTAGGCCCAGGGCTCCACGGTGCCTGTCCTCAGTGGCTGGGAAAGAAATGATCACCATAACCACACACACACACAACAAAAACGAAACTCTGGCTTGAAGGGTCCAAGTAGTCCTTGGGCAGAGGGTATGTGCCACACTTCGCAGGTTCTCCAGAGAGTTGACGTCAAAGGACCCACACTGCAGCTTGTTGGTGGCTGCAACCTTTCTCCCGTGCTGTGGCTGACTGGGTGGGTACAGCAATCATTCATGCACCAAACATTGATTTAAGCTGCAATGTTTTTATATATGATTACACTCTTGGCACTATACTAGGTCATCAAAAACCCAAGGATCTAGCTAAGATGAAAGATAATCAACGGTTACAATAAAACAGCGTTGTGAAAGGGTCGATACAAGGTGCTAAGAAACCAGAAAGGGCTACTGTTGCAGTTAGGTTTTGTTTTCTTAGGAGAAGCGGGCCGGAGAGGTTGGCCCAGTTTCTGAAAATATTTTTCCTTTTTTCTTTCCCAGAGGCTAAAAGCTAGTTCAGGAATGAACAGCAGAGTGAAAGTGTAGACGAACTAAAGTGATACTGACCCATTTTTTTCTAAAAATACGGATAAAAGTATAAAGTTAAAAACAAACTTAAGCCCCTAGAGGGAGATAATGAGAGTTTTGGAAGAAGAAAATGGGGGCCAGATGTAGACATCTTAAACAAGGAAGAAAAATTAACCATGTGAAAGGCCTAGGAAGTGAGGTGGTTTTTGTTGTTGGTTTTGACCGTTCTGTCCCCCCGCCCCCGTTTTAACACTCAGAAGTACACAATGCATTTTAAGTGTAATTTCAAATCACATTATGTCCTAAGGACAGACTTCTGAAAAGTGTCTCCTAGATTCCTGGGTGAATCCCCCTTGAAAATACTATCTGCTAACTTCTTTCCTTGCCGTGTTGGGCAAGGTTGAATGTGTCTTCCGTAACATCCACAGATCATACCTGTCAATCAGCTTCTTCTATGTCTCTAAAACTACCTGGAACTGTATGTTCCACACCTATTTAACACTTATTTACCATGTAAGAATGCAAATATATATAATGCAAAATATATACCAAGCTTCCCTTTAAGAATGAGTATAGTCTTTTAAAAAGCACTGTTAATATTTTTTACATTTGTCCAATTCAAGCAACTTTAGCAAGGGCTAGCATCATTTTGAGTTCTTTCTAAGTTAGAGAAAAAAATATTTTTATACATGACCTACTTTTATGCCAAGCATTTTCACATACTTGCCTTATTTTAAAAATAATTGCATGCTTTTCTGTTCTTTTAGTAAATATTTTAAATAGCCAAAAAAAGAGTCTGAAAAATTACATCCTGAGCTTCAACATCAGCAAGGCCCCCTTCACACCAATGGATTAGAAGCAAAAAGATTATTTTGCCTCACCCAAAGTTGCTAAAAAATATCCTCGCCGCTCCCTACAACACAATAGTAGAAACTTGTACCATTAGAATCCAGATGATTGATCTATTTGTTCTTCAAGCAAGAAAAAAACAAATTCACTAACTGCACAGTGTGTGCCAGGTACTGCGTTAGACCTTAAAGATGCAGAGATGAAGTTAGATAATGTATTACTCTAGTAATGATGGGTGGAAATAAGCAATAAACACATAGGCCACTTAAAGAATTCACATGATGGAATCAGGAGAGATGAAGAAAACAAATAACAATGGAAGTGAAATTGAGGAAGGCAGTAGCTGGGGTATTTTAAGTGGAAAGATCAGGAAAAACCTAAAACTCAGCAGAGGTTAAAGCTGTAGGTTCTTTCAATCATTTGGTAAATGCTGATTGGCTGTTTCACTAGTTTGAAATTTTAAGGGATTTTTTTTAACCTTATAAAAAAATTTTTAATAAAATTTTACTTTGAAAACATTTCCAAACTCTAAACTCTAGTTAAATATGCACTCCTTTGTACCTGATGAAGGACAGGGACACAGGGAGAATTCCAAGTTCAGATCCACTTGGAAAATGCTACACTCTTTCTCTTTCTCTGGAAAGTTAAGGTACATTTATATATTGAGAGCCCTGAGAAATTCTGAGGTTAAAAATAATTGTCTTTCTAAGGAAACCAATGTATATCCAGCTGTTTTAGCCATAGAATAACAGTATCCTGGGGTATATATGAAAATACTGAGGAGAGAATTTGAAAGTCACTGAACGTTAGGAGGTAAGAGTTTTTGCCATCATTCACCCTCTGAACAGGATGCTGCCTGCAGAGTAAATGCAAACCTCTCCAGATGAGACGTGAAAGAGGAACACGCTGGTTTTCAGCTGATGCACAGGAGTGCTTCTCAAACTGTGGTCCCTGAGCTAGCAACAGCAATACCTCCAGGGAATCTCTTGGAAGCACAGATTCTCAGGCCCACCCCGGCCAGCTGAATCAGAAACTCTGGGGTAGGTTCCAGCACACTGTGTTTTCCCAAGTTCTCTAAGTTTCCATTACAAAGTTATGTTTGAGAAACACTGGTTATACACCACTAGAGTTTTATTGACAACAGTCTTCCTCATATTCTGAATGTGTGTTATTTTCAATTGTTTAAAATTCTTTTTTCAAACTTTAAGATTTATTTATTTACATTTTATGTGTATGACTCTTTTGCCTACATGTACATATGTGCACCATGTGTGTGCAGTGCCACAAGAGATGTCGGCCAGAAGAGGGTGTCAGATCCCCCTGGAACTGGAGTTACAGATGGTTTCGAGCTGCCATGTGGGTGCTGAGAATTGAACCCAGTCCTCTGGAGGAGCAGTTAAGTGCTCTTAACCACTGAGCCATCTCTCAGTCCTTTGTTAGAAATTCTCAAAAAAAAAAATTGTTACATTACAAAATTGGGAAAACTCTTTTCATCTGGGCTCATTCTTTATTTTGTTAGGTTGAGTCCCATAGAAAGTGTGGGTTTATTTGTCTTTTATTTTTTGGTTTTGTTTTTGCTTTTCATTAAGAGCAAGAAATCAGGCAAGTGTCAGCAATCAACTATCTCCTCCTTAATATCACTTGAACAAGTTAATTCTATATCAATTAAAAATGTAACAATCAGTGAGAAAAAAGTATCATCAAAATTTCTCTAATCTACTTTGAAAAGAAAGCATGTAGCCTTCCACTTTTATAAATATTGCGCATCATCATGCAAAACAGCTGTATACCATGGCATAGTGACACAGTGGTAGACATCACTTAAAAGTGAACCACAGTGTTGGTGAGTTGGCTCAATTGGTAAAGGCACTAACCTCCAAGCCTGGGAATCTGGGTTTGCTCCCCAGGACCCACATGATAGAAGGAGAGAACCAACTTCTACAAGTTGTCTTTTGACTTCTGCATGCACACCTTTGCATGTGTGAACCCACATACCCACTCACATAATTTTTTTAATGTACAGTTTAATTGTAAAGACTTTACCAAGCCAGATGTGTTCAAAATCTGTAGGAAAATATCTCCCTAGAATTACAAGTTTAAATTTGGGAAAGGATATTTTCCTTCTATTTACATATAAATTTTCAAATCTGAAGTACTGGAGTCTCTGAGATATTTGGTCCAGTCCAGGAGCATTATAAAAAGCTTTCAAAGCAATGATGTATATGTCTTTTTGAAACTGGGAACTAAACTTAGTCTTGACAGTTAAACAAGACATAATTTTAAACATTTTGTTATATAATGAAATTGTTTTTTAGCTACTAGAAGAATGCTTAGGAAGTGTTAAGCTCCAGGCTTCCAGGAGAGTTGAATGTAAGGCCATATTGAAACTACGAAGAGATTAAATACATTTCCCTCCTTCCCTCCATCTTTCTTCCCTTAACGACTGATGTTCAATTTAGAAAAACAGACATGGGCTCTTAACCAAATAAAATATATTTAGAGTTTAGGATATGGTGGGACACACCTTTGAGGCCAACCTGTACTACAGAAGAGGCTGTCACAAAAAATAATAAAAAGCTTGTTTGAACTTCCCTCCCCACCAAAAATGAAGCCAGTTCTAACAAAGTCCTCCCTTTTTATTGTGTGTTTGCATGTATGTATACAGTGCACTTGCCCCTGGGGAAGCTAGAGGTCAGTACCAGGTGTTTTCCTTTATTGTTCACCTTATTTTTTGAGACGGAGTCTCTCACTGAACCTGGGGCTCACTGATTGGCTAGACTGCCTCGCCAGCAAGCCCCTGAAATCCTCCTGTCTCTGCCCAAACGTGCTGGGATTACAGTTCCCTGCTGCATGGTCTAGAGTTTACAGGGGTGCTTGGGATCTGAACTCAGATCCTCAAGTTTTCATTGTAAGCACTTTACCCACTGATCCATCTCTCCAGCCCTATTTCCTCCCCTTTAATCAAGCCTGGTTGAAAAGTGAGAGCTGGGGCGGTATAGGTTTTCCCTGTTGGACACATGAAGGGATGACATGGAAATTGGCTATTTTCCCAGGGGAAAGTAATCAAGGAGCATTGATTTTTTTAGA
>NW_008337073.1:2951631-2984189 GCF_000622305.1 Nannospalax galili | reverse complement strand
CCCATGACATACAGAATTGTGTTATTAGGAAATTATTGGTGATTTTTTTTTTTTTTTTTTTTTTTTTTTTTTTTTTTTTTTTTTAGTTTTCATCCTTTTAAAGAATAAGACAAAGGAGGAAACAGCAGTGGCTTGGGATTTGCCATCTTGAAATTCACCACGATGATTTTTTAGGTTAGTTGATCAGACTGATATGAAATCTTCTAATCTTTGGCCATTAGTCAAAATGTCACATTTTCAGTAAACAACTTTCCATGCCCAAGCTAGCAATGACCCCAAGACCATTTAAAATTGATATGAACTGTGAAGAGGAGGGTAGAACAAATATTTAGTAGTTGTAGGGATCAGAGGACAAGAAACAAGCAGGTAAAAAAGAGAAAGAGAAGAATTAAACTTTACAAATATAATTCTATTTCAACAATAAAGAAGCTGCAATTGTTAGAAGTATTAAACTCCATGCCGTAGAAAGCACAATGCTAAGCAGGTCAGGGTTGTAGCCTTGAAGAACTTTTTTTTTTTTTCCTTCAGGCTTTGCAATCAGTTGTACTGGATGGAACTTCAAGCTTTGCAACTTTGGGAAACTGGTAGGTTACTTAACTAACAGCAACTCAAGTAACCTCCTGAAAGGAGATTTGGTTGTTTGCATAACTAAAAGGGCCAGGGGTAGTATAACCTTCAGGGCCAACTTAGTCCTTAACCGTAACAACTCACATAATGTCATCAGGGCCTGGTTTCTCTCCTTTTGGTTCCACCTTTGGCAGCCTTGCCTTATTCCCCACTAGGCCAACCAACTAATGGCTGTAATATTTGTAGCTCTTTACATCCAGGTTCATATCTTAGAGAAAAGGGAGAGTAGTAGCCCAGTAGGACAAACATTAGCTCTAGTTAGCTACCTTGAATCAATGGCTGTCACTGTGAGCCAGGCAGGTGAGTGAGAGCCTGGACATGTTCCGCCTCTAAAGCCAGGCAAGAGTCCGTGTCACTTGGAGCACAGCCATAGAGATAACAGAAAGAGAATTCTTCCCTAAATAAGAAAAGAAGACACATTAGGGGAGTGGGTGCAGCACCCCCATCCAATTAAAATTAGAACAGCCAGTGCTGAGCAGACTGTCTCATCAGCTAGTTCCAGAAAGACTGCCCTGGAATGCAGTTGATTTTCTTTCTCATTTGGGTGTCAATCTATATGCCAACCTCTCTCTCTCTCTCTCTCTCTCTCTCTCTCTCCCTCTCCCTCTCCCCCCCCTCTCTCTCTCTCCTCTCTGTCTTCTCTTTCTCCTCCATGTGTTTATTTTTTTGCAGCACTAGGGAGTAAACCTGGGCCTCGTGCATGCTAGGCAAGCTCTTTACTTGAGCTATGCTCCAGCTTTCCTTTTCAATTTTTATTTTTGAGACAGGATCTCACAACCCAGGCTGTCCCTGAACTCACTACTCACCTGCCTCAGCCTCCAGAGAAGTTATGATTTCCAAGTTTATTGGCAGTTATGGAGTCTTTCTCTAGGAGTGCCTGCAGTGGTTTGGGTAAGTATTTCACAGAGTCTTATTATATATCAAAGGTTTAGTTGTCAGCCTATAGAAATGTTGGGAAATGGTGGAATCTTCCTGAAACAGAACCTTCTGAAAGGAAATTAGGTCACTGTGTATGCCTCTGAAGGGGAGGTTGGGATACCAGCCCTTTCCTCTCTCTCTTTCCTTTCTTACCATCATGTGAACAGGTTTCCTTTGCCATGTGTTCACACTATAATGTACTATGCTGCCCCTGGTCCAGAGAAACAGGATAAAGTGACCATGGATCAAAATGTTTCCTCCTTTTAAGTCAATCACCTCAGGTATTTTATCATGGTAATAGAACATTGACTAACAATTCCATCCAAAGGGAGGAAGATACATCATCAAATCCAGAGGGTGGGCTCTGATGACCAACCTGAGTTATATGTCCATCTTTTTTAGTCAGAAATGCCCCATTGTGCTAGATAGAATGGGGAAGATGCTATTGACAGAAGTAAAATAAAAAGACATAGGCTAGTCAGAGACCTCAAGTCCCCACCATCCCTGGGTAAATGTCAAGACTATAATTAGAAATTATAAATCAAGGAAGTAATTTTGATAAGGAAAGCAAAGCGACCTGCAAAAAAGACAAAGGAAGGGATAAGTGGAAAACAAGAATAGCAACAAAAAAGTTGACTTATTGATACCTGCAATAACATGAATGAATTATGTTGGGTGGAGGAAGGCAGACTGACACACATATGGAGAGAGGCAATATTGTATGATTACATTGTCTATGTGTGTGTATGTGCAGGTGTACATGTGAGGTTGCATGTGCACATGTGTGTGGAAGTCAGAGGACAACCTTGGTGTCAGTGCTTAGGTGCTATCTACTTTTTTCATTTTTAACTCACTAAGTAGGTTAGTCTGGCTGACCAGAAGCCTCATGGGTCCACCAGAATCTGCCTCCTTGGTGCTGGTATTACAAGTGTGCCCTGTCATATTCAGGGTTTGTTTGGGTTTTTTTTTTTTTTTTTTTGCCTAAGTTCTGGCAGTTGAACTCATGTCCTTGAGTTCAAGGCAAATACTTTGCTTACTGGGCTATCCTCCAGCTCCCATATGATTAGTTTTTATAAAATTATAGAAAATGCAAACTAGTCAGTAATTGACTGAGTCTGTGGGAAGGATTACAAAGGAACGTGAGGACACTCATAGTCATGATAAAATATGGTTTTTCTTTCTTTTGTTTTTCAAGACAGGGTCTCCCTATGTAGCCCTGGCCAGCCTGGAACTTGCTATGTAGACCAGGCTAGCCTTGAATTTACAGAGATCCACCTGCCTTTGCTTCCTGACTGCTGGGATTAAAGGCGTGTACCACCACACCCAGCTTTATTCTTTTCTTTTTTAAGATTATTGCACTTATATTTTCATGGGTGTATACCTAGTATGAAAATTCATCAAATAAAACACTTCAAATATGAGCAGTTTTTTGTATGTGACCATACCTGAATACTACTGTAAAAGAGAAAAATGATAAAAACACTGCTGTTTGGCCTGTTTGTACAGCCTGAGTTTTCAGCAGAGTTGAAAATGTGAGCTTTCTGTAAGCATGTCCATATAAAGTAATTCTATTTAATTCATAGGTAGTTTCTAGGCCAGGGTCAAAAAAGAGGTTAATAAAAGCTACATATAGAATTATATTTTTCTGACAGGTATCTCTCCATGGGGCAAAAGAGTATAGCAGTGATCAATTGTGAGTGAGGCACATTTGAAAACTACTTGACCCTAGATAAAATATTGACCTGGTAAGTCCAGCACATCCTGCTAAAGCAGATTAGAGCATGCAATGAATCTCAGTCTCCTCTGCTGGCGCCTCAATGTGGAAATCACCGAAAAGTTTGAAATAACATTCACTTCATGTATTTATGTAACATAAATTTTCCCTTATCTTAAAGGTTTTTTTAAATTATTTATTTTTATGCTATATGTGTTTGTGTTTTGCCTGCATGTATATAGGTGCACAATGTGTGTGCAATACCCTCAGAGACTAGAAAAGGATATTGGATCCCCTGAAATTAGAGTTATGGTTGGTTGTTTGCCACCATGTTGGTGCTGGAAACTGAACCTGGGTCCTCTGCAAGAGCAGTCAGTGCTCTTAACCACTGAGCTATCTCTCCACCCCCAATACTTCTACTTTTTATGCTGGTGATCTGAAATGTAGATTATCTGTGCAATTAATGGGGTATCGCCTGGGAGTAAGGGGGATAGCCACTGGATAGGATACCCTGTTTCTTTGGGCACCCTGAGACTCAATGCTATTAGGGCAATCACAATTAAAATAGTTTTGTAGCGCTCATAAAATTACCTATCTTCTGCTTTTAGTTGGACTGGAAGGCATCAAAAATGCTAAATAGCTCACTATTAACCTCTCATACACCTAGAATTTCAGTGACATTTTATGAAGTCTGCTTTTTCTGTTTAAAAGATAATTTCCTCATAGTGATAGAAAGTCAAATAATGTAGTCTATCAGAAAAAGGTCTTTTCCATGTTTGAATGATTCATGTTGTTGTAAATAGAACTATTGTTATATTGTTATGATCCTGAGTGCCTCTCTGTATATCCTGTTTCGTTTCTTCATGACTTTCTATCTACTTCCAGGCAGGATATAGTAAAATATCCCAGGGTTTTGCTTTGTTTTTTAACGTTGCACAAAGGTTCACAAAGATTCTCATATGATGCAGTAGAAAGGCTACAGGATTCAAAGTGAAATGAGCCTTGGTTTAGATGTTAGCTTCACTATGTGTTTTAAGACATTGAGAAGATAGTTCATCTTGAGCTTTGTTTCTTCCTTCATAAAATGGGCACATATCCTATAAGGATGAGCATTTAAGAAGATACCAGATACAAAAGTGCCTAACACAGTATTTGGCACTTAGCAGGCGATGCATAAATGTTAGTGTTCTTCCTTCCACTCCTGCACATCATGACTATAAAAGTCATGGAAAAATACTTTGATGAAAACGCATCAAGGAAGGCAGAGGTCTAAGTTTATAATACTTCAGAGAAATAATCTGTCTTCTATGAAGAAGCACTATAATATTTAGAAAAAAGAAACAGAAAAATAAACATTTTTGGATGATTAGCAGCTCCATTTAGACAAAAAACATGGATGTTTATATTTTCCTGTTTTATCCTTCATAATATTAATATTACCAAAAATCCAGGATATGAAGGATCTGTAATCACCAGTATGATAAAAAGAAAAACATGCAGTTTGTGATCTGTAAAGATTTTTGCTGTTAGGGCAATAAATATTATAAACACCAACTCTTATTTATCTGCCTTCTACATGTCTATACATTGTATTTACAAGAACAATTATACATCTCAATTTCTTTTATTAGAAATGCTCAAGCAATTTTAGGACTAAGAACTAGAACTCATCCCAAATTTTTAAAATATATTTATTATTTTCATTTTATGTGTATGAGTGTTTTGCCTATATGTATGTAAGTGTACCCATGCCATGCAATACCCGTGGAGGTCAGAAGAGGGCATCAGATCACCTGGAACTGGAATTAAGGACGGTTGTTAGCTACCATGTGGGTGCTGGGGCTCAAACCCAGAACCTCTGTAGGAGTAGTCGTACTATTAACCACCGAGCCATCTTTCCAGCCCCTCATCCCAAATTTTTAAAAAATATTATTTTTATTTTGTGTGTATGAGTATATTGCCTGCATGTAGGTAGGTGTACCCGTGTGGTGCCATACCCACAGAGGTCAGACGAGGTCATCAGAGCCCTTGGAACTGGAGATTCCAGCCTTTGTTAGCAGCCATGGAGGTGCTGGGAATTGAACCCAGGTCCACTGCAAGATCAGCCAGTGCTCTTAACTTCTGAGCCATCTCTCTAGCACCTCATCCCCAAATATTTATATTTAGTTTCCAACTGCCACTTTATTCAGGTCTTTCTTGAACCAGTTTGTTTTTCATGTCTACAGAGTGCCAGGCATTGTAAAGAGTGGAAAGAAGGGGCTGATTAAGAGCTCTGACTGCTCTTACAGAGGATCCAAGTTCAGTTCCCAGCACCCACATGGTGGCTAACAATGGTCAGTAGCTCCAGTACCAGGGGATCCAGTGCCTTCTTCTGGCCTCCACAGGCATTGCATGCATGTGATACACTTGCATGCATGTAGGCAAAACACTTGCACACATAAAATAAAAACAAATAAATCCAAATAAAATTTTTTTAAGAATGGGAGGAAGTCATAGACAGTATTTATCCTTAAAGGGTTTTAAGTATGTCAGAAGAGAAGGCCCTGCCATATCTCAAATAGAGCTAAAATAACAAGGTGAAAGTTTGAATATGAACTTCTACCTGAGAGAAATGAGGAGAGTAGGAAATCACAGCAGGCTGCAGTGCTCTCATAGAGCAAGTCAACTGATGACTATTAGGAATGTGGCTTTGACAGTTGGAGAGTGTAAAAGTACCTTAAGTGGCAATCTCTGGCCTTACAGCATGCAAAGCATGTAGTTTGACAAAATATCCTAGTACTAAGCAGAATTTGCAGGCAGGCATCCTATTTTTATTCTTTCTATCACTTTTGATACACTCATTTCAAATGTCAATTGCTTTCTAAATAGTAACTCAATTATTAACCATAATTCAATTTTAGAAAACAGCAAATGAATTACATGTGAGATAAAAGGCAGGTCCTTCTCCTTATATAAATGATCTGATACACACATAATGATGAGATCAGGACATCTTAAAGGAACCTCTAAATCTTTTGCCAAATCGTGCATGGGGTGCGCCATTCTTTATGAGTCTTGGTTACATAGCAGTATTTTCAAAGCTAAAATTTTAAAAAGTTGTTTGGTTACTACCTACACCCTTATTTTTAAAGCATTGGTTACATATACTAATGATTACAGAGTCATATAAAATCTAGGGTTTATACTTAATAAGATTAAGGTGGGTATTAAACTTTTACTATAAAGGTTAAGCATTTTATTTCATAATAGAGACATTCTACAAATCCTTAACAACTTTTCTTGAAATAATCTTCAGAAATAAGCTGAGTTTTGTTTATATTTTAAGCCTATTAATGTGAAATATTCTATCCCAACTTCTTCCATGGAAGTGTTTCCAATTTCTATCTAAACCAGCCTAGCCCTCATCACTTGATACTTCAGTTTTCTGAGTTGTTCACCAGGGTAATATTGTCTTTCCATACGCATCTGACTCATCCCACTTGCTGCTTTACAAACTGGTTATCTCAGCTCTTTTTTGCAGGTCAAGTACTTTCAACTCAGATTTAGGCAAGTCTGAATGGCTCCCACAAGTGACACCAAGCCAGAAAAACACAAAAGACTCTTAACTGTACCATAATTGAGCCTGAGGGGGAGTGATCTATTTTACTCAACACAGGGAATGAATAGGAATGAGAAGCAGCTTGGAAGTCGACTTTAAAAAGATGACTGAAAAAGAGAGGGAAAAAATGAGGTTATAATGATCTTTTTAATTGTCTTATAAATGATGATATATCGCTTTAATTTTCCTTTCCCCTTTGACTCCTTTTTTTTGCAAATGCTTTTAAAATTGTACAATAATACAAAAGATTCTAAGAAGAAAGTAAGGAAAATCACCCATAACTCAACTCCAACACAGTAACTTATTGTTTTGAATATTTCCTTATAGCCTTTGTTCCATATTTATTTATTTATTTATTTATTTAATTTTAGAGAGAGGGTCTCACTTAACCCAAGCTGGCCTGAAACTAGATGCAGAGCCAAGGATGACCTTGAACTTCTGATCCTCCTTGCCGCCTCTACCTTCAGAGTGCTAGGATTACAAGTGTGTACCTCCTCTCCTGACTTTTTCATGTTTATATGTCATGATAGTACACAAGTCGATTTACATCACATCCTTCACGTTCTTCACTTATATAAACATGTGTTCACCTTCCAGGAGTCTTGATGATTATTCTATTTGTTGATTGCTAAAACGCTGTAACCTGTGCTTCATGGATCTCTTCTACATCTCTCTGAAGTTTTCCCCAAAGTATGGCTGGAAGTTGCTCGGGGAAAGAAGTGTATCACTTGGTTGGATTCCTGCCCAGTCAGCTACCATAAAGCTTTTTAAATTCCTTTTCTCCGTTTGCTAGATGCCAGCATGTTTACAGACACGCAGTACTTGAGAAAATCAACTTACAAAGGGGTAAGGTTTAGTTTGGCTTACAGTAATTGAGATTTCAGCCCATGAAAAATTGCTTCAGTTGCTTTAGAGCTGTGCTGGCATAATACATAATGCTGTGGGGGAGGAAGCATTTGCCTCATAGTCATGACTGAAAGGAGAAGGGAGGGGTGGAGTCCCACAATGGCCTTTGAGGGCCTCAATGACCAGAAGACATTCTACTATGTCTCACCTCCTAAAGTTTCCACTACCCATGTCAGCACCCCAGTGCTGAACCAAGCCTTTACTACATGGGCCTCTGAAGGACATTCTAGATCCAAACTACAGCATCGTGTCTGCCCAAACTGCTGCTGCCTTTGCAACCGTTTCCCCTGGTAACCACTGACTTCCTTTCTGTTTGAGTTTATTCTCCCAAATCATGCACCTTGATTTCATGCATGTTGCTTCCACCCAACAGGGTCCTACTTGTAGGAAGTTCAGTTGTTCACACACCAACAGCAGCCTTAATTCAAACAGCTTATACTGTCTTCAAGATGGCAGACAAGAGCTATTGACTAATAGTCAAAATCTCAACTCTGTTTTGTTACTTGAACTAGCAATTTAAGAAAAAATCTCAAACTTCAAAAAGTCTCAAAAATAAAAAGATTTTATTGGGGCTAGAGAGATGGCTGCTCTTGCAGAAGACCCAGGTTTGATTCCCAACACCCACATAGTGGCTAGTAACTGTCCATAACTCCAGTTCCAGGGAATCTGACATCCTCTTCTGATCTCCTTGGGTACCGCACAACACGGGTGCACTTAGATACATGCAGGAAATGTACTCATGCACATAAAAAAATAAATAAATAAAACTTTTTTTAAACTATGAAAAGCTTCATGTTTTCTCTCTTTCTGACTCTTCCTTTTTTAAGACAAGGGGTCTGTTTTAGTATATGTCCATAAGAACTACTAAACTCTAGTATAAGGCATTATACACAGAGTTCAGACAGCGCCAAAATGTCACAGTAGAAAAGGCCAGGGCTTCAGGTTTACAGAATAGCAACACACCCAGTTGAAGGCAAGTGTTTGTTATTTAAGAAGTCTAAATCTCCTAGTGGATTTGAAACTGGGACATTTGTCAAAGAAGGAAAACAAGCAGGACCTAGATGTAATAGGTGGCAGGTCGATTTTCTAAGCAGCTGGCAATCAACACAGGTCTAAACAGGTAGGGAGTCAAGCTGGGGAAAATTTGATAGCCATACATCTGGAACAGAAGACTTTATTTTCATAGAACTTTTATGGTTGGATGGTTGTTTTAAAAATTGTTTTTCTTTGATTTAGTTTGATTCCAAAGAAGTTTCTTATGTGCCTATGGGATGTCCCATTGATGAAATATAATGACTCCCATGGTATAATAACTTTAGGTCAAGAGAACTGGGTGTGAATTCCAGTTTTAACACTTACTAATTGTGCAAGTTTATACAGACATTGTGTGTGCTTGAGGTTCAGTTCAGTCACTATAAGATAGTTACATCGAATTCTTTATAGAAGTGGTCATTTGTGGCTTTTGATCTGATAAAAGATATGGATCATTTTCTTACAAAAATAGTCCTAAACATCTTTTCAGATTTGGCAGGTGTTTTATATTATTTCATTAAGATTGATTTGTTTCACATATAAAAAGTTATGTGAAACTTTTATTCTCTTTTTTCCAATGAAGCAATTAGAAAATAATCCAAATGTGTAAATACAAAACGAAAAAACAAAATCAAAATTCTTCCCCCAAATGGATTTCAATATCGAGATTATCATCATTTGATATGAGGAGAAAAGCATATGTTCTGTTCTTGTACAATAATGCATTAGTCATTTGTGATAGTCTATCAATTTTACATTTCATTATTTTTATTCTATGTGTATGAGTGTATTGACTGCATGTATATAAGTGCACCCACGTCATGCAATACCTGTGGCGGTCAGAAGAGGGTATCAGATCCCCTGGAACTGGAGTTAAGGTTGTTAGCTGCCATGTGGATGCTGGGACTTGAACCTGGGTCTCCTGTAAGATCAGTCAGTGCTCTTAACCACTAGCCCTGTCATTGATAGCCCCTAGCCTATCAATTTTTAACTTTTAATTTTGAAAGCTACAAAAGAGGATAGGCTAGATCCAGACCCACCAGAATTCTCTGGAAGTCTGTATTTTACTGTATTTGTAGTCATTTTTCTCTATGGCTCTTTAAGCTAATGCAGTTGCATCATTTCTTTATGTTTACAGACTTGGCTGTCTATGCAAAGTCTGCATCATCAATATCGTACATATCAGTGAGCAAATGCTTCAAATGCATATTCTAACTTTGAAGTCAACCTTGTTAACCTTTGGAGATTTACAGTTTCTAACATCTGTTCATTATAGTCTCATTAGAAATGGACACCTTTCATCACTCTTGAAGGGAACCAGGGATACCTCCTTTAGCGTGGGAATGGCTTTGGGTATTTGTGTTTTCCCAATCTCCTCTCCCACAGGGCAACTTAGCCAAAAGTGCTTGTGGGTTCTTTTTGTTTTTGATCAGTTTCCAGAATGGCTACTCAGGATCTTATGCTGAGAAACCAAAGTTGTACCTTACTCATGCAATTCAATAAATCAAACTACAAACCGCCTTTTCTCTGTAGAATTATTTGAGATGTGGATTCCTGTGAATAATTTCAGATACTGAGAAAAATCTCTACACCCGTGAGTCCAAGTTTAGGGTCAAGAGAAACTGATGACTTCTGCAGCTATAGACAGACTCTTTTCATATTGTTAGGGACGTCCATGCCCTGTGCAAGATGATGTGGAAAGCTGTGACTCACAGTGAGGTGTTCAGCTCCTTTCTACATCAAAGCAGAAAAACCAGATGCTCTGCCAAGCACTGTAGAAGCACCATGGTCTCGATACTTTGTTTGCAATTGGGGTTCTAATATGAAGAAGTAACTCTTCACCATTTTAAATCATGATCTTTAGAGTTACATACATATATATGTGTATATATATATAATGATATTGAGTTCCTGATATTGAGATCCTAATATAGATAGACAGAATAGATAGATGATATAGATAGATAGATGATTGATAGATAGATAGATAGATAGATAGATAGATAGATGATAGGTAGATGGATTGATAGAGTCTCCCTATGTGGTCCAGGTCTTGAATTTGCTATGTATCCAAGCCTGGTACTGAACTTGCAAGCTTTCTGTCTGACTCACAAGATCTGGGATTATAGGTCTTTACTACCAGGCCCAGCTATAAAATTCTTTAAAAAATTTTTAACTCCTATTTTTTCATAATGTGTTAACATTATTTTTTAGCATAAAATGAATCATGTTAAAATGAAACAGAATATTGGAAAAAGTGAGACAAAAAGGAGTCAAAAAGATTTCATGTCATTTGGATGTGAGAAACTGTAGGACCCTGAGACCCTCTTCATTCACCCGCTACCCCTCAATCCCTCCAGACCCCCACTAATTTAGCTTCTTTAAAATGCTTGGCTGCTGCTTTAGACATGCCTAGACATACCCTGGCATGCCATGACCCCTGCCCGCTATTCCTCACCTCCCTTCCAGGAAACTATAGATTAAGCAAGCCCGCACATAAAAACTGCCCTATAAGGTAAAAACGGAGACTCCTGGCCCCACAGGTAACAGTCAGCACATTCCACAGCCCTGAGAATAGCACCTACCAATAAGAAACTTCCAGGGCTGCATCTTATACATCCAATCAGTTTAAAATTATGTTGGCGCGCAAGGGCTCCTTGAACCAACCAAAATGAATCTTCGGTATCCCCCCTCCTCTCTTTGTCTCAAACCTATAAAAGGCTCCACTCTCCCTTACTCTGGGCTCTCAGCACGGATCCGTTGAGTTGGTGAGGTCTGAGAGCCTGAGCTTAAGCCCGAATAAACCATAAACCTTTGCTTTTGCATTTTGGTGTGTTGGGTCCTCGGTGGTCTTTTTGGGGTCCAGTGGATGATGTACAACAAGATGATGTGTAATCTCAGAAGAGCTACGATAGCTATTAATAAAAATAACCAGGCTGGCTACTTTACAAATATTTTAATCGATCCTTTGTTGTTACTGTTTTGCTTTTTGAAACAAGGTCTCACCCTGTATTCAGGCTGTCCTACAGCATATTACTCAGCTCAAGCTGGGCTCAAACTCACAGTAATCTTCCTGCCTCAACTTCCTGAGTGCTGGGACTACAGGTATTTGGCTTCCATTTAATCTTCATAAGAACCTTGAGAGACAAGTGTTACTTCTTTCTTCCTTTTACAGATGATAAACTTGAGGCTCAGAAAGATTAAGCCACTGGTCCAATGTTACACTACTCATAGCTGATCTGAAATTTGAACTCATGTCTTTGACTGCAATGCCTGGGCTCTTAATTACTAGACTACATGAAGAAACAGAGACATAGGTTAGAAACTAATAAGTAGAGAAAGCATAATTCTTAGCCAAAGGGTAAATATAGGATCTTGGGAGAGGGTGGAATTAACTGAAAGAAATGAATAAAAGTATCTTTGGGTCCAGCTGTGGTGGTGCAAGTGGATAGGATATGTAGAAGAAGTGGAGGCAGGAGGGTCATGAGGTCAAGGCTAACCAGGGCTACACCTTACAAGTATCTTTGGGGAAAGTGCCATATTCAAAAAGAACCTTGCTCCTTTTATTCTAAATCCAAATATTTTCTTCCCCAACTCTTGTGATGGCGACTTGGGTTCCACTGTGGGGGCATTTATTAGGAATGGTTGTCTCAATTTACAATCCAAATTCCTAAAATTTTTCATTATAAATGGATGAGTCTTTTTCACACAATAGGCTCTTAGGGGACTGAACCATATGAGACAAAGGAAGTAGCATTTCCTTTCCTGAATTCCTTGTTTTCTTCCTCTTTGAATCCTCTCAGCCCAGCCCAGCACCTAGTAGTTAGTGGGTAACCAGTAAAGCATCATTTGAATGATAGAATAGTGAATGAGGTTTTGGAGCACTTACCAAGTGAAGTGTAAACATCCAATGGACTTGTACTACCCAGAAACTTGTGGCAAATGAATCACAGGAGAAATATTTAGACAAGCCCAATCAGTGATCCCCATCCCATCAACAGCATAGTGGGACAGTGGGCAGAAGCATCCTGCACTTCCTTCATGGCGAAGTTTTTTCTGGACAAGCACATGCCTGAACTGTGCAGCCTTTAAGCGTGCTGACTCACCCACATCCCTGTGCCACTGTGTCGTCTAATCGTCTTGTGCCTTCATTTTCTTATCTTTAGAAGGCATATTCTTCCTGCTGCTCTTGATCTTACTAAATGTTACACATTAGAACTCTGACTACTTTGATAACATGCTACAGTGAATTTGTGCCTTTTCTATTAATCCTTTCCAAAATGAATGAGAGAAGAGCTAAATTTTCTTAGCAGTTTCAAACAACTCCTTCCCCTCCCCAAGCCCCCATAACACCATCAGGTACTCTCAATGTCAGATGAGGAAAACATACTCAACCCATCTCGCTGCATTCTACCTCCTCCTGAACTGTGCTTTGGTAATCTTGGTTTTGTCACTTTTCAATTGCATCTTGGCTTGGTAAGGCAATTCTGTAGGTTTTCTTGGGGGGTGGGGCATCTGTTCTTGCTGCAAATGAAAAGCTATTGCTCTCTCTAAATGAGTGTGAACACTGGGAGGGTTTCCTGCTGTGGCTTTGTTTGCTCCTGAAACTGGTTCTCCTACTGAGCTTTCTTGCCTCTGGATTTGGTGAAGGGAAATAAGTATTGCAGGATCTCCCCCTACCCCATCCCCAGTTCTCAATATATTAATAGCTCTGTTTTTTAACTAGTGCTGGTGTGAACTCCTGCCATAAGTGAAGAAAGATAGCCTCAAATACAGACCTCAAAGATAGCATTTGCCTTGGGAATAAGCTCCAATCATTTCCCTCTCTGTACAAATTGTCTCTATAAAAATATAAAGCCAATCTTGGCTGACAGGCACTGCAGAGTTATTTAAGTGTTAAACCACATAAAATTCTTCCGATGAGCATGACTGGGAGTGTCTGAAAAAGCCAGGAATGTATGATCCACTTCCCACTTGGGAGCCAATCTTATATTAAAACATGACATATATTATCTAAGGAATTCAACTGCAATGCAGCTGGGATCTCTTTATTTGAAATCTACTGCAGTGGGCTGAGCCACAATTTAAACTTAAAAGTTTAAGGAATTTTTTGAAATCCAGTCTTTTATTTGGACGAAATTTTAAAATAAAATTACTAAGATATCTTTAATTATGCATTAAGAAGTTATTAAAGTATCACTTAGTTCTATTTATCTGTATTAAGGAATCAAAGTGGACTGTTTATTTCATAATGAACACCAAATAGAATGCGGCATGGGGTCATTAACAACTACTATATTTTGCTTTGAATTTCTATACAATTAATTTCATGTAAATAAGAATGTGTACATGCAAGTATATGTTTTACTCCTTCTTTTCCTAAAATTTTTTAAAAGTCAATACCCAGGAGGCTAGGGAGATGGCTCAGGGAGGGCTGGAACCCAAGCAGGCAAGCATTCTACCTATAATCCTAGTTTGGGAGGCAGACACAGAGGATTCCTGGGGCAAACTAACTACCTACACTAGCCTAATGAGAGAGCTACAGGTTCAGTGAGAGACCCTGCCTCAGTATCATTAATTAAGCTGGAGAGAGGTCAAGGAAGACACCTGATGTCAACCTCTGATCTTCATACATACACACAAGTGCATGTGCTCTTCCACACATGTGTGCCCACGCACATGCGAACACGCATCCAAACATGCACACCTATATACCACACACATACACAGGCAAAAAATAAGGCAACACTCCACAAGATCACACATTGACTCATGGTATAACAGAGAAATTAGATTGCTTGGGTTCCATTCAGCTCTGATACTTAAGATCTTGTATATTACTAGAGTGGTAAGTTTTTGTTGTTGGTAGTGGTGGTGCTGCTAATCAGCTGCCTTGAAGAGGAGAATGGTGAGAAGGAAGGAAAGCCACGAAGCCACGCAGGTTTAGAGCCTACATGGAGGTCAAACGTGCCTGACTGGCAGCCACATGGGTGGGAAAAGGCAGCTTTAGAGAAAAGTAAAGAAATACAAGATGCTAGGGCAGCCCAAAGCATTAAAGAAAGCATGTTTAGAAAAAGGATATGAAGAAGAAAAGGAGAGATTAGACTTTTCTGAAGAATTCAGACTTACAGAGACCTATATGTCTGTGGCTGGGTCCAGAAGCTATGCACTAGGAGGTGGGATTCCAGGCAGGAAAAATTCACTACCTCATCTATTTAGCATAACTTAAGGTGAACCTTTCTAGGAGTGGTCCTATGACTAGATGATTGACCAGTGAAACTAGAAAGGTGGGTCTTCCAACAGAGACGAGATTTTATAGTCTTGACCAGTTAAACTTATGGGGCTATTTGCTACTCTAACACCTATAGCCCCAGCTGGCCTGGGACTTGCTATGTAGATCAGGCTGACAATCAAGCTCATAGAGATCTGCCTGCCTCTGCCTCCTGAGTGCTGGGATTAAAGGTGTGTATCACTACACTGGATTCTAAGAGTGATATTTGACCTTACTCTCAGTCTTAGTTTTTTCAACTCTAAAACTCAGAATTGTTGTGAAGAGTACATGAGTTAACTCATATGAAGCCCTTGGCACAGAGCCTGGACATCCTGATATTAATCAGTATGAGGAGAAAAGTCATTATCTGATAAAAAGAAAAGCACAAATATTACTACCATATGGACAACATGTGGCTTCAACTGCTCACATGAAATAGTTGATTTTAAGTTTTCTAACACCACAATGGCAAGGTAAAATGCAATCTATTAAATCTTTGGTTTAGATGAGAAGCAGCTACCCAGTTCAAGAGTAAAAGCTTCATTAGTGCTGAATTTCTATTATATTGGATAATGTATTAAATAATGTCTTCAGTAAAATTTACAACAAATACTAGAATGAATTTAATTAGAATGATGCAGTAAGCTTTGGTAAAAACTCAAACTATACAATTAAAATATAGTTGATTAAAAATTATATAGTGAACCAAAAAATATAGCCCCAATTTATAGTCTTATAAAATTAAAAAATTATTATTGAACATCTACTTTGCACAAGATAATATATACACTGTAAAAGAAAGAATAGATGAATTAGACTCAATTTCTGTCCTCAAACTATACTAATCAGAAAAAGAAAATAACAAACATTTGATAAGACTAACTCATATAAACCCCCAAAGGAATAACATGCTCTGGAATGGCAAAGGAAGGAAAAATTTGTTTTCTTAACCACATCACATGCATCCCACCTCCTGGCATCATCATCCACTGTCCTGTGCTGGGAATGCGGAACTAACTCCTCCTGTTCCTACAGGTCTCAGTTTCTGTTCACCCTCCTTGTGAAGGTCTTTCCCTACATTTCCGAAGGTAGAGCAGATGACCTTCCATTGCTCTGTCTCAGGACCTTGTTTGTTTCTTTCACCACAGCCCATATCACATTTCTAATCATTTCATTTGTGGTTGACTTGCTTTTTCTGTCTCTCCATATGAAATATAAACTTCACGGACGCAAGCTACATGTCTGTCTGTCCCATCTAGCATTTGTCCTTGATTCCTAGAACAATGGCTGCCTGACACATAGTAGGTACCCAATATGTGTCTGTGGAATGAACCAATGAGAAACTACAAGATCACATTTTTGGTTGGTAGAATAAGTCCAGGAATTTTAAGAGGCAAGAATTTCTAAGAACCTGATAGATTGGAGGTTGGGGGTGGGGGGATAGTCAGATGTTGCAGATAGAAGGAAAGGCAACAAACACTGTGCGTCTTTGAACATAAGATGCACACTTGACCCTGTGCTCCCCTTTCCATTTTGACTTTTCAAATCGGTATAATTGGTATGTTTTGTAATTACTGCCTGAATGTACAATGATTGTTCCCTTTTTTCCCCTGAAATGTTCTTTAATTGACAGTGTGTCTTATAATCATCAGTTGCAAGTTAGAAATGGGAAAATAAGGTAACTCACTTTTACTGGAACACTGAATATGTGTAGGGAAGCTAAGTGAACTAGCACTAAAAAGTTCTGTTGAACAGTTACGCTTTGAGTATATATAACTTTCATAACATTGCCAGGGTAGTGAGTTTATGCTATGCCTGCTGTACTAAATTTATCAGCAGTGGGAAGGAATTTCTGCTGAAGTTGTATTGATATACTCTTTCCCAAAAGAGTTGTAAATGTTTCTAGAGATATTCTTCTTCTTGGTCATTTATGTTCTTAAATTTACCCTCAAGACACAAACTTCTATGTCTAAGACCTAGAAGATAAATACTTCCTCATTAGATTGAGGCAGGGACTATATCTTCAGCCTCTATCACAGTACTGGGTATGCTACAAAGGTTGTGTTAGGCTTATGAAATAAGAAAATAAATGGTTACAGAATCTTAAATTTCTAAAGTAATCATAGAATAAATGAAAAATGACACTTACTATTCTCTAAAGGAAATTTAGTGGATAATAGAGATGATGACAGTGGTATGACTTTTTGAAGTCAAATAGAATTAATCTAGGAAAAGTCCTGAGAGATGCTGTTTAGTACCTGGGAGCAGGGAAGAGACATTGGTTGGAATAAACACAATATTTGAGGGTGCAGGGCACTGCAGTCCTCCTACGTTTCAGATAGAAAAATGATTGAAATATGTGTGTGAGCCAAAGAGAGAACCTGAAAGAATGACGTGAATCAAGGGAGAGCAGGGACAGGAAGAAGAGGTTAGCCACAGGAACTGGACATAGCCTGAATCAGCCATGACTTACTTTTACTGTAAGTCAGTGACAAGCCAGAAAGTATGAAGCTTACACACGAATAATGATGTCACCCAGAATGTAGGCAGATTCCTTTTTGCACTTGGCACCAACAGTGTCTGGGACACTCAACACCAGGGATATCTTCAGCCCTTCCTGAACCCGGCTTTTCACCGACTGACTCTACTGACCTGTCTTTATTTTTAAAAAGTGGTAAAATATGCATAACACAAAATTTGCCACCTCAACCACCTGTAAGTGTTCAGTTTAGTGGATGACATTAAGCCCATTTACATTGATGAACTACTGATACCACAGTCTACTCACAGCCAAACTGAAACTCTATAAAACACTGACTCCCTAATTCCCCCTGGTCCCCCAACCCCAGCAACCACAATTCTACTGTCCCCATGTGCTTCTTTACTCTAGGTACTTTATATAAACAAATTATTCAATATTTGTCCTTTTGTGACTAGTTTATATCACTTAGCACAATGTTCTCAAGATTCACCCATATTGTGTATATTAGTATTTTCTAGTTTTATTTTATTTATTATTTTTATTTTATATGTATGAGTGTATTGCCTGCATGTAGGTATGTGCACCCGTGTCGTGCGTGCTTTATAAGCTTGAATAATATGCCATTATCTGTCATGACACATTAAAAATTTTTTTACTTATTTTTATTTTCTGTGTGTATGTATGAGTGTACTGCTTGCATATGTGTAAGTGCACCCATGTCATGCAATGCCTGCAGAGGTCAGAAGATGGCATTGAATCCCCTGGAACCAGAGTTAAGAATGATTGTTAGTGACCATGTGGGTGCTGGGAATTCAACCCAGGTCCTCTGTGAGAGCAGCCATTGCTCCAAACAGTTGAGCCATCTCTCCAGCCCTGTGTCATGCTGCATTTTGATTATGATCTCTCTGTTTTTGAGACCTTCCCTTCCCTTGGCTTCTACTGCACCACATTTGCCTGGTTTTCTAGAGTTCCCTAATACTTATTATGCCAGGCCTGCCACTCCCTTTACTCTCTTCTTTCCACAGACAATCTCACCAGGGACCATAGATTCCCTTCCTATTTGCTTGCCAGTGTTCTCATGTGTGCAGCTTTGGACAAGAAGACCAGATGGAACAGTGGGAGGGGAGTGTCTCTTTCACTCACTGATGAGTAGAATCAGTGCTGATAAACAAAGGGTGACAGATGTCTCAGTCAGATTGCTCTAACATCTGGATCAAGAGCTTGAGTATCATGTGAAAGGCTTGGGGCCAAAATGATGCTTGAGGGAGCTGACTCATTCTTCACAAAAGGGAATGGAGCAAACATAAGTTGTTGAGGGACAGGATAAAGTAACAGCTCAGCCACAAGGTGACTGACATCGGGCTGAATTTAACAACACAGATGGATGTGAAGGGAAAAAAAAATGTCTATAAGGAAAAATGGACACAATTGGTACCTTTGCTTGTAGATGCAATATGCAATCTTCTTCTTGACCAAGCTTGAGGTCAGAAGAGCACATGCCCTGAAGAGTAAACAAAAGACCCACTTAGACCTTTGAGGTCTTTTCCTACCAGTTCCTCCTTTTTCTTTTTACTTCATCCTATAGGGCTAAAACCTGGGCAAAATTCAGAGAGAAAAAGAAGAAGACAGACTGACAACTGGGTCTGTGCTTCCATCTATTTTTTTTCTCTTTAATGCTGTATTTTTGGTTAAATGCTTCATACTCTGCTTCCTCCACACTTCAGAAACAGCCTTGTTATATCCCTTCATAATTACCATTGACAGACTTCCTAAGCTTAAAAAATCCCAAGAAAGGAACATGTGTTTTCTTTTGGATTGAGCCTTAAAAATGCAAATGATCAGCATGTTACAAGTCAACTTGTATAAGAAAAACCAACCAACAAACTCAGAATATCGATCATGGTTGAATATAAATATCAATCAAAGCAAGTAGTTGATAAGACATAATCCTTGTCCACATATAAATATAACAAATATTGAGTAGCCATTGTAGTTAGTATGTTTGTTTATAACTTTACTCCTTGTAGTGACAGTATTCCAAGTTTGTTTTGGGATACTGCTGGAAATAGTTTAGCTGTCTCATTGCCTAGGATATTTGTCAACAAGGGAAACAGGTAGACATATAACCCAAGCTGGACAAATCAAATGATTACTGCAGAAATTTGAATCTTGAGCACAGGAACAAAGAGACCAAAGAGACCTCTTGTTTTGGTTATCAGGATCTCTGTGGCTAGCTTGGGTATTTTATTATTTTATTTTATTTTTTGGTTACTGAGCTAGACTTTGTAGTCCATGAGCTACTAGTGTACAGAATGGAAAATTCCTTTTCTGCCTACTTAAGCTAGTTTGCTTTATTGCCAATTAGTATTTTTCTCTTGAATGCCAACAAGTGGCAGACACTATTGTAAGGTCTTTGTGTGAATGCTGACCTCATTCAATCGTTGTGGGACCCTGACTCATCTAACCACCTCTTTCTGCTTCTGTAATTTGCTTGGCTTAAGGTGGCACTAACTCCATTTTGACCTATAGATCAAGCAAGCCCAGGCGTATAGCAGCCTTATAAGGTAAAAAAAAGAATCTTCTGGCCCCACAGATATCAAACAGTACATTCCAATGCCCTAAAGACAGCCCCTACCAATAAGAATCCTCCACATACTCAGGGCATAGGACCATCCAATCATTTTAAAGGATGCTTGTCATGTGCGGGCTTCTCTGAAACTTCCTATAAAAGCCTACCCCACCCTAGATCGGGCCTCTCAGTATGGATCTGCTGCATTGGTGAAATCTGAGGGCCCGAGCTTAAGCCAAATAAAGGCTCCTTGCTGTTGCATACAATCCAGACTCCTTGGTGGTCATTGGGAGTTGCGAGATCTGGGCGTTACATTTGGGGGCTCGTCTAGGATCCCCAAGACATCCCCAGGCCCGACAAGGACCCCCAGAGCATTGAGCCTGGTCTGGCCAGTAAGTCTCTCTGTCCTCTTGTGTGTGTTGCATGCTCTTGGTTTTGAACCCTGTTACCTTGTTAGCCTGCTGGCGGTCTAGGCAGACACACTGGAAGACCCCAGGCCGTGGGACTCGGGAGACATCCCGGACCCACCTGATAGGGATTGGATCCCACTTGTAACTTTGGAAGGGAAAGGCTGGTTGTGCCCATGGAGTGGCAAGAGGCCGACATCCCACTTTCAGTTCTTGTTTAAGGTGCTGGGAAGTATTGTTTTGTTCACTGTGTGTCTTTGTGTTTTCTGTGTTATTTGTGACTTACTTAGTTAAGGACATGGGACAAAGTCAAGTAGCACCTTTGAGTCTTTTCCAGGATCATTTTTCTGACTTCAAAAAGAAGGCTAAAGGACAAGGGCTGGAGGTCAAAAAGGGCAGACTCTTTGTCCTTTGCAGGAACGAATGGCCAACCTTTGATGCTGGATGGCTGGAAGGGAGAATGTTTGACCTCCCCACTATTTTCAAGGTTAAAAATATTATTTTGGGGCAAGGACACCCCGACTAGGTTCCTTATATTGCAACCTGGCAGGCCCTGGTTGAAGAGCCCCCTGAATGGCTCCAACCATTTTTGTTGCTACAGGGTTCAAAGACAACCATCCTCATCCTGCATGATGACAAGTGGCAGAAAAGTGAAACTAAACCATCTGCCCCACTTTATCCTGTCCTTCAGGGCAGAATGGAGGAAGAACTTCTGTGTGAGCCTCCCCCATATCTGCCCACACTGCCGGCACAACCAGGGTGTTTAGAGCCCTCAGGAGAGGCTGAGGCAGCCCAAGCCCCTAGGGATGAGACCTCCCCCTCATACTCAGAGGAGGGTCCAGAGAGGACAGCCACAAGCAGCGGCAGACTCCGCTGTCCTTCCCTTAAGGGCAGTGGGGCCCTTTAATGAGGCAGACAGATGCAATATTGGCCATTTGCCACCAGTGACCTCTACAATTGGAAATTGCAAATGGCTAAATTCTCTGAGAAACCACAGGGCCTTATTGATCTGTTAAAATCTGTTCTTTTTACCCATCAGCCCACTTGGAACAACATCCAGCAGCTATTACAGGTTCTATTTACCACCAAGGAGAGGGACTGGATCTAAACTGAGGCCCAGAAGCTGGTCCCTGGGGTGGATGGGACCAGATGAAGCCTTCCTGTTAGTCCAACCAAACTGGGACTTCAATGTGGCAGAAGGTAAGAAGAGGCTCTGAGTCTACCGCCAGACTCTAATGGGGGGGCCTCTGGGCCACTGCAAGGTGCCCGACTAATTTGGCTAAGATTGGTGATGTGCAGCAAGAAAAGACAGAATCCCCAGCAGCTTTTTTAGAGAGGATCCTTGAGGAGTTCCACACTTACACACCCATGAATCCAGAGGCACCAGAAAACAAGAATGCAGCCATATTGGCCTTTGTCAACCAGTCAGCACCCGACATTAGGCTCAAATTACAGAAACTAGATAGATTGGCAGATAAGACTCTGCTGGAGCTTTTGGCAGTGGCAGAGAAGGTCTATAACCACAGAGAAAGCCCGGAAGACAAACAGACTTGAGCCACAGCTGCCGCTAGCGCCAAGCAGACCTGAGACTTTGCTAAGATCCTTCTGGCTATGACTACCAAGTTGCCTGATGAGCAGGAACGCCAACTGCGCTACCTCTCTGCAGACTCAGGTAGGAAACTCTGAGAAGGGTGACCAAGGTTACAGAGGAACCAATGTGCCTATTGCAAAAAGATGGGCCACTGGATGAAATCCTTGAGCTCGGAGAAATGAGCGACTGGAGGGGGTCGGGGTTTGGATCCCCTCCCTGAACCTAGGGTAACCCTCAAGGTGGAGGGGACACCCCATGAGCTTCCATGTAGACACAGGTGCCCAACATTTGGTATTAACTGAATTTTCTGTGGCAGTACTTGAAGAGTCAAAATGCAAGGGGCTACTGGTATGAACCAATACTCATGGTCCACCTGAAGAAAGGTGGACCTGGGCAAGGGCCAGGTGTCCCACTCCTTCCTGGTCATGCCAGAGTGCCCCTACCCACTCTTGGGCAGAGACTTACACATGAAAATTGGAGCCCACATTCATTTCACCCCTAGTATGGCCCAAATGACTGACCAAGAAGGCCACCTGATCCAGGTACTCACCCTACAACTGGAAGATGAGTTTAGGTTACATCAAAAACTGGCCTCTACACCAGAGGAGGAGGTTTCCACCTGGCTAAAGGAGTTCCCCATAGCTTAGGCCAAGACAGGGGGCATGGGGCTGGCTGCCCACCAGCCCCCCCATCTGAATAGAGCTTAAGCCTGGAATCCTACTGGCCAGAGTTAAACAGGAGGCCTCATATCTGATGCCTAAGGATCAAGGCATCTTGGTGCCTTGCTGATCAGCTTGGAATACCCCCCTCCTGCTGGTCAAAAAGCCAAATTCAACAGACTATCAGCCAGTCCAGGACTTGAGAGAGGTAAACAAGTGGGTTATGGATATTCATCCAACGGTACCTAATCCTTACACTCTCCTGAGTTCTTTGCCACCTTCCAGAAACTGGTACATGGTGTTAGACTTGAATGATGCCTTCTTTAGCCTGCCTCTGGCCAAAGAGAGCCAGCCCTTCTTTGCTTTCAAATGGCAAGACCAGAGATTGGCTTCAATGGACAGCTGACTTGGATCCACCTGGTTCAGGGATTCAAAAATTCACCCACCCTGTTTGATGAGGCTCTCCATGAAGACCTGGGTGAGTACTGGCTGGAACACCAACATCTTACCCTATTACAATACGTGGATGACATCTTAATAGCTGCTGATAATGCCTTGCAGTGTCAGTAGGGAACCAGAGATCTCATGGTGACCCTAGGCAGATTGGGATACTAGGTATCTGCCAAGAAAGCCCAAACATGTTGGAGAGAGGTCACCTATCTGGGATACATATTAAAGGAAGGACAAATATGGCTTACAGATGCCAGGAAAGAGACAGTGATAAAGATACCCACACCTAACTCCCAGAGGGCAGTGAAAGAATTCCTAGGGTCAGCAGGATTTTGTTGCTTATGGATCCCAGGATTTGCTGAGTTGGCAAGGCCCCTCTATGAAGTCATATGGGAAAGCACACCCTTCATTCGGACGGAGGTCCAGGAAAAGGCCTTCAGTAAGATCTAACAGGCCCTTCTGGCTGCCCCAGCCCTAGGACACCTGGATGTTACTAAGCCTTTTCATCTTTTCATAGATAAAAAAAAGGGGGTGGCCAAAGGAGTCCTAACTCAGACTCTGGGGCCCTAGAATAGGCTGGTGGCATATCTATCAAAAGAACTGGACCTGGTTGCCGCTGGATGGCCGCCATTTTTGTGAATTATAGCAGCCATGGCTCTTCTAGTCAAAGATGCAGACAAGTTAACCTTAGGGCAAGAATTATGTATCACAACCCCTCACGCCATTGAGGGAGTTCTCAAGCAGCCACCCGACCACTGGTTGAGCAATGCCCAGATGACTCACTATCAAAGCTTGCTCCTTAACCCCCTGAGGATCCATTTTCTCCTGAGCAGAGCCCTCAATCTGGCCGCCCTGCTGCTCGATCTGGACCTGGACATGCTCTTATGATTGCGTGGGGATCCTGAGCCAAGTACACAGGCTCAGAAAGGACCTGACCAACCAGCTGTTTCCTGATGCAGAAGCCACTTGGTTCACCAATGGCAGCAGTTTCACACAAAATGGACAGAGGTATGCCGCAGGGCAGCAGTAGTAACAGAGACGGAAACTGTCTGGGCAGTGGCTTTACCTGCGGGGACTTCAGCCCAGAGGGCTGAGCTGATTGCCTTGACTGAGGCTCTTAAATTAGGCAAGGACAAAAAATTGAATGTGTATATGGATTGCCAGTATGCCTTTGCCACAGCCCATGTACATGGGGCCATCTACCAGGAGAGGGGGCTGCTCACAGCTGAGGGAAAGACTATTAAAAATAAACAAGAAATCCTAGACTTACTGGCTGCCCTATGGCTACTGAAGAATCTGGCTATCATCCACTGCCCCTGGCATCAGAGGACAGATACACCTGTAGCCTGAGGAAACCAGAAGGCAGACCAGGTTGCCAAGGACACAGCCCTGAAAGCAACCTTAGTCTTGGCTATCCATCTGCCAGACCCAGGGCCACCCGTGCTACCAGACCAACCTGACTATTCTCAGGAAGATCTGAAGCTGATACACAAACTTCCCATGACCCAAAAGATTGATGCCTGGTGGCATACAGGGGGGACTGCAGGATTATCCTACCAAGTAACCTAGCCAAAGATCTTCTCAATCACATCCACTGGACCACCCACCTGGGCACTCGAAAGACACAAGACCTCCTAAGAAACGCCCATCTCAAGGTTCTGAACCTCTGATCACATGTCAATTCAGTTGCCTCCAAATGTCTTAGCTGTAGGCTGACAAATGCTGAGAACCTTCTCAAAGAACAGGGGACCCAGTTGAGAGGCTCCAAGCCCGGAGTCCACTGGGAAATGGACTTTACAGAGATAAAACCAGGCAAATATGGTTATAAATATCTTTTAGTTCTGGTAGATACTTTTTCAGGATGGACTGAAGCATACCCCACCCAGCATGAAACTGCACAAATGGTCACCAAGTGGCTACTGGAAGACATTCTTCCAAGGTACAGTATGCTGGCTCTTCTGAGCTCAGACAATGCACCAGCATTCACCTAGCAGGTAACACAAGAGTTAGTGAAAGTATTGGGGGTGAAATGGAAATTACATTGTGCCTACCGGCCCCAGAGTTCTGGACAGGTAGAGAGGATGAATAGAACCCTAAAAGAGACCCTTACTAAATTAACCATGGAGACTGTGAAACTCACCCTACCTGTTAGGTTTAACTCCACTTGGAATCATGTTTGGAAGACCCCTTTCCATCCTCCCCAATTTAAAAGCTGAATTAATTGCTGAGTTTGATAACTGTCAATTGTTTGATTCTCTTGAGGCTGTGGCACATGCCCCCAAGGATGTGTGGCCCCACCTGAAAGCTATTTATGAGAACACTCCTCCTCCTACCCCATACAACTATCAGCCTGGTGATTGGGTCTATGTCTGCAGACAGCAGACACCACCAGCAAGACTCTAGAACTTTGCTGGAAAGGACCACACATGGTGCTCCTGACTACCCCGACTGCAGTGAAAGTACACAGAGTTACTGCCTGGATTCATCACACTGATGTCCGGCTAGTGAACCCACATCCAGACCCAGACGACCTTCACCTTCCGCCCTCTGCTGATTGCTGCACTGGATCACAAAAGATGCAAAGTCCACAAGGATGCAGACAACCCCCTCAAGCTAAGACTTTATTGTTCTTAATGGCTTCTATACTGTCCTCTGGCAACACTCACCCTGACCTTCCCAACACTCTCTGTCAGGGAAATGTGCCAAGGGAGAAACCATGTGGTTGGCACGGCCGACTGCCCCCTAGTGGGCTGTCGAGAACCCCTAGACATCATAGTCCTGATAACGTTAACTATTGGACCATGTGTCATCAATCGGCTGACTGCCTTCATCAGAGAACGGGTGAGTGCAGTACAACTCATGGTCCTGAGGTCCCATATCAGCCCGTAGACCCCCTCATTAGAGACCCCAACCCAGACCCACGATTGGGTCATCCCTAGTTACTAGTAGAGGGGGAAATGTGGGACCCTGACTCGTCTAATCACCTCTTTCTGCTTCTGTAATTTGCTTGGTTTAAGGTGGCACTAACTCCATTTTGACTAGCTATAGATCAAGCAAGCCCGGGCATATGGCAGCCTTATAAGGTAAAAACAGAAACTTCTGGCCCCACAGATAACAATGCATTCCAATGCCCTAAAGACAGCCCCTACCAATAAGAATCTTCCCCGTACTCAGGGCATAGGACCATCCAATCATTTTAAAGGATGCTTGTCATGCGCGGGCTTCTCTGAAACTTCCCTATAAAAGCCTACTCCACCCTAGATCGGAGCTCTCAGTATGGATCTGCTGCGTTGGTGAAATCTGAGGGCCCGAGCTTAAGCCCGAATAAAGGCTCTTTGCTGTTGCATACACTCCGGACTCCTTGGTGGTCATTGGGGGTTGCAAGATCTGGGCGTAACAATTTTAACAGTCCTTTAATTATTATTCCCATTTGACAGATGAAGACAAATCTTAGAAAAACAAGGCAGACATAGAACTGAGATTCAAATTCAGGTGGTACAATTCCTGGTCCTTAGCATCTAATCTCTGGGAATAATTCTTCAGGAAAACTCATTAAGTGGGCTTTTGCATCATGAAGTAATGGGGAGGAACCCTTGAGGGGAGATAGATGAGAGAAATTGAGAAAATGGGAAGTTGTTCTACAGAGTGAAGTAGCAGAGTTTTGGGAGATATTCTCTGATATTTAGAGAAAATAGACATGGAGAGTCTTGCATTCAAGTATTAGAGAAAGAAGTGGCCTCTTAAGCATCCTTTAGATTATTTTTTACTGTAAGAGACAATGTGATCAAAATGGATATGAATACGCATAGTATTATTCAAAAAAGCCCAGAAGAAGGGATGGTCAAGATGAAATATTTTTGTGAGCCAATCATGAAGACCAGCTTTCCCTGACGTCTTTCTCATTTGACTCTTCTGTGTGTGTGTTGTCACTGTCTTCAGAAAACCCACTCAGGGTTCTAAGATGACACAGCAGTTCCATGTATTGCCCAGGGACAAGACAGTGTTCAGAGAAAAAAGACTATCTCTTTCCGGTTTTCTCTCTTGGGAGGAAGGATGCTTTCCTAGAAGTAGCTCAAAAGATTTCCTTTTACAACTTGTTGGCCAGCATGTGTCACCTAAACCAGTCACTGCCAAGCAAAGTTGCTAACATTTAAGATACAAGACTGTGCTGGATAGCTTCAGTTGTTAATTTGACATACCTTAGAAGAGGGAACCTCAACTGAGGTATTTCCTCCATCAAACTGGCCTGTGGTCATGTCTGTGAGACATTTTCCTAATGCCAGTTGATTTGAGAGGGCCCAGCCCATTATGGGCAATGCTATCGCTGGGCAGGTGGTCTTATATAGGAAAGCCCCTGCTGAGTGCAAGCAAGAGAGAACAAGGCAGTAAGCAGCATTCTTCCATGGTCTCTGCTTCAGTTCCGGCCTCCAGGTTCCTGTCCTGACTTCCCTTAGGTGTGGATTGTGACCTGAGAGTTGTAAGCTGAAATGAACCCTTTCCTCCCCAATGTGCTTTTGGTCAGGGTGTGTTTATCAGCAACAGAAAGCAAACTAGATAGAATAAAGTCTCAGAGGTGGGGCTGTTCTTGTTTCCTGAAGAAAGTTAAATTTTTGCAAGGAAGAAAGAGGAACCGAGTAGACATCAGATAGCAAAACATATTTGTGTAGGAAGAGAGTCTTTGAAGGCCATGAACTTCAGGAACACTGACCACTATTATAGACTCCAAGGATAGAAAGTTCCTCTTAGACTTTGAATCATGGCTCCCCAATCATGGCACCACTAGCTTGGTGCTAGTGGGTAAATATCAAGCTGAAAAATGCAAGTAAAATGCTTGGTTCAATATCTGACAATGAATCGAGTGCTCAATAATTAGTAATTACTTTGATTATGGTCCTGAGTTTTTAATCATTTTCTGTTCTGCTCAATTTTCCCATTATTTCAAAATGTTTAGAAAAAGTTAATTCCATGGATCAGCTTGTGTTAGTGGTACTTTAAGGAACAAAGAAGAAGAAACAGACACACTAGGTGTTTTCTTGGGGGAAAACAGTGCTGAGAGAGGTTGAAAAACGCAGGAGTCAAAACAGTGAAAGAAGTTGAGGAACTGAGCAGAGCCCACAGGCTTGAAGCAAGAGGCTGCAGAGTCAGAGAATTTCAGGGTTCTCAGAAGAGCAAAGTGCTGTGTAGTAAGAGCTTTGTTTCTTCATTAAACACTTTAGGGAAGAGGACTTCTTGGAAATATGTGTGTATTAAAGGTCACAGCCAAAGATACATATGAGTGATGTCAAGTGATGCAGATATTAAGTCCAACAGGAATGCAAAAGAACACGCCACAGTGAATGACAGTGGTCAGGAGAGGTCTTACATGACATGTAAGACTGAGTTGGCCTTGAAGAATGTTTAAGAATCAGTCAAAGGGGCTGGAGAGATGGCTCAGCAGTTAAGAATACTGACTGTTCTTGCGGAAGACCCGGGTTCGTATCCTAGCACCCACATGGCAGCTAACAACTGTCTGTAACTCCAGTTCCAGGGGATCCAACAGTCTCTTCTGTCCTCTGTGGGCATTACACGACACAGGTGCACTTACCTACATGCAGGCAATACATGCATACACACAAAATAAAAATAATAAACAAAATATTTGAAAAAGACTAAGAAAAAGGAATCAGTCAAAGGACGACAAACCTAACATTCTAGATAGAGTGATTAGAGCAAAGTTGTATAATACAAAACATGTAAAAGGTAGGAAAATTCCAACAAGGGTTACTGCAATGGTTGAAGTGAGAGACGATAAGTTGGCTCTGGTTTTGCAATAAAAAGGTCAAGACATAGGGTGCTGCTAGTTAAAAACTGCTGTTTATAGTTATAACAGGGGCTGGAGAGATGGCTCAGTGGGTAGTGTTTGCTATGCAAGTATGAGGACCTGAGTTTGGATCTCCAGGAATCTCCAGAAGTCATGTCCAATGTTGGGCAGGTAATGTGCACCTGCAATCCCAGCACTGGGAGGTAAAGACAGGAGGATCCAGAGGGCTTGCTCGCCAGTCTACTGAGCTCCAGGTTCAGTGAGAAACCCTGTCTCAAACAAAAACAAAATGAGCTGGCGAATAGTAGATAAAGACTCCTGACATTGACCTCTGGCCTCTGGCCTGGGGCACAAACACACACAAAACAAAACAAAAATGAAAAACATACTTTTTTTTTTTTTAAGTTATAGCAGCAGGCATGGTGGTACACGCCTTTAATTCTGGCACTTGGGAGGCAGAAGCAGGCAGATCTCTGTGAGATCCAGGCCAACCTGATCTATATAGCAAGTTTCAGGCCAGCTGGGGTTATAGGGAGACCCTGTCTCAAAAACAAAACAAAAACAAAAAAACAAAAAATAAATCATAATAGAGACTAAAATTCAAAGTATCATATTTACCCAAACTTGTTAATTTACTGAAATCTATGGTGCAAATGATTAATTTTGTAATGACATTTTTGTTTTCTTTTTGAGATGAAGTCTTACCATGTAATCACAAGTTGGCCTTAAACTAGTGGTCCTCTTGCCTCAGTCTCCTGAGTGTCTAGTGATCGTTTTAATGGCCATTATATTACCATAAACAACCCCATGAAATCATAAATTAAAACTGGACATGGTCGAGTATGCCTCTAGTTCCAGTACTCAGGAGGCAGGGGCAAGCAGATTTCTGTGAGTCCAAAGCCAGCCTGGTTTACATTGTGAGTTCTAGGCCAGCCAGGGCTGTATAGTGAGACAGTGTCTCAAAAAGAAGTAAAATCAATTTTTTTAAAATCACAAGATAATATAAATAATAGTATACAAGCATGGAAAATTAATCTAGATATAATTTATACAAATGATACATGTGTAAAATGACAGACTTATTAAATCAGTAGATATTGTCATGTCATGCAGTCACCATTCAATACTTTTTCTTCTAAAATACATAAGAAGTAAGATTAAGAAATATAAGGGTTAAAAAAAATCCATGTCTATGACTAAACAACTATTAAAATTATTACATACAAAATATTGTAAGAACCGCATGAAATAAAAAGTTACATCACACAACTGACCTTAAGGTACTATAATTTAGTTAGAGATAACTATGGTAGAAAGTCTTAAATACAAGGCCACAGAAGGTAAACTTTTAAAATGGGGAACCACTGAAGGTTTCCAAATGCACTGTGATATGACTAGTAGTTAATCTGACTTCTGTGTCCCGGGTACATCAGAAGGTGGAGAGAATAGATAGGGGCGGGTCAGGAAACCCATTAGAGTCTAAGTATGGGAAAGGCCCTGGGCTAATGTGTCCTATATTGAAGAAGAGAAGAGAGGGTTTGGAGATTCAGGTCCTACACTGGCTTTTCACCCTGTTGGTGCCAAACCTCCCTCACACAGCCTTCAAAGGAGGCCTCCAAAACTCAGCAAGCACATTCTCAGTCTGGGGTATCTCCCCAGCCTGTTCCCCACCTGTGCTCTGTCATCCCCCGTCCCTTCTGCTTACTGCTCCACCTGTCCCTTGGGGGTCTACTCTGCTACAATTCCCTAGGCTGCTGACTTCATTTCTACCACGTAGAAGATGCTTTTTTGTCTGTAGCAAGAAACAGAAACCTGAGCTGGTGATACTGCTCAGTGGTTGGGCACTTGGCTAACATGTATGAGACCCTAGATTCAGTGCTCAGCACTGCAGAAAAACAACAGCAACAAACCATATATTTGGGGCTAAAAAAATGACTCAGCAGATAAGGCCGATAGAGGACCTGAGTCCAGTTCCTAGAAACCACATTGGGCAGCTCACAACTGCCTGTAACTCCAGCTCCAGGGATCCAGTGCCTTCTTGCCTCCATGGGTACTCACACACAAATATATACACATAAATAAAAAGTAAATAAAACCTTTAAAAAAGACCCATAAACTTAACTAATAATGAACTAAGACCAGAAGTGTTTGCTGCTTACTCAACAAGAAGACTGCCTCAAGTTCGATTTGATAATTCAACACTGTTATCATCAACAAGGCAAAATCCACCTCAGCCAGTTAGCAGTTTCTCTTTTGATTGTGAGCTCGCTGTCACCACTGGAGGAAATACCGCATTCAAAGGCATGTAAGCTGGAATCAATGGAAGGGGCGTAGGCTTTTCTCTTTCCTTTCTTTCACTGGAGAATAAAATCTTCCCAACAAGTCCTTTGACAACTCGTATTGCACTGATCAGTACTGGGCTTGTGTGCCCACTCCCATACCAGTCACTAGCACAGGAGAATGGGTTTACCATGATTGGTTGCTGCTATCATCACTAATCCCATGTGCTAGGCATGTGCTCCTGAACAAAGTTGATTCACAAGCAAGAAAGGGGAAGGCTGCTGAATAGGCAGCCTCAGAGTTTGCTGTGCCGTTCTTAACACCCAACCTCACAGCTTTCCCTTACCCTCCCTTTCTACTCTACCTAGAAGGTCTAGGCTTCATTTATTCTGAATTTTGAATCAATAGAGATAGAGACAGTCATTACAAAAAAGTAATTGGACTGGGACTGTAACTCAGCACTCGGCACTTGCCTAGCATTAGGGAGGACTTGAGTTCCAACCACACACAAACTGATGAAACAAAAGGCAACTGACAGAACACAGGGCTCGCCTGCATCCTCCAGGCAAGGAGGATGCTATCCTATGCTGCAGGATGCTAGTGAGGTCATTTGAACCTCTGTTTTGCCTTATATGTGAAGATTTGGGAACTGAGTTCATGTTTTCAATCCCTGGAGTCTGTCAAGTGTTGGATTTTAAGGGGGTGGATAATAAAAACACTGAGGATTAGGCGAGAACAGTTTGAGGAGGAGCTGAAAGAATAGACAATGCCAAGCCTCTCTGCAGATGACAGAGCCTTTGTGAGTCTTGCTCATTATCATTGCTTTTCTGTGGTTCATTTCACATTAAAATTCCCCTCTGCATCTTGGCATGGATAAACCTTGGCAATGTCTTTCTGAAAAAATAATTATCATGTATTTTTTTTTCTTGTTAAAGCCAAGCAGATTTTTAAATATGGTTATGGCTCTGGAGTATTCATTAGGAAAATCTCCTGGGCGTTTACAAAGTGAAGATCATTAGAATTCTGTAATGCAGCTAATTTCACTCACTGGCCTCTCTTTGCAGTTATGCTTTCATTGTTCTTCATTCCAATAGTTCTAATTACCATAAATATAAAAGCAATGTACATTTCCTTATTTTTAGAGAAGTTTTATATCACGTTTTCTCTCATATGCAGAACCCAGATTTAAAGTTATATATTACACACACACACACACACACACACACACACACACACACATTATGAAAGGAGAGA
>NW_008337073.1:2901228-2951507 GCF_000622305.1 Nannospalax galili | reverse complement strand
AATTATATATATATATATATAATATATATAAAATATGTGTGTATGTTTATAAAGAAATGCATTATTTTGTAGACTTAAAATGGAGTTTTTGCTTGTTTTACTCCAAGGCTGAGCTATTTTGTCCTTACAAGCATATCTATTAGCCTTCATATTCTGGGATTTGTTTTTGGTTTTTCAGGAGGAATTGTGACTAATAGGGACTAACTCTCTCTGACCTGGTGGGCTGTTCCTTCTGTTATGCCTACAATAAGCTATTTATACACCATCCCAATTCATGTTAATGCCAGGGCCTTTAATGTATGCCAAATAAAATTTCTAAGAAAAATTTAGCTTAGTTGAGAGCCTCAAGGAAGAAGAGCTTTTAATGAAAGGGCAACTTCATCTCTCATCCTGGTCATTTTTCATACTCCTTGCCTGTAAACGCACGCACGCACGCATGCACACACACACACACACACACACACACACACACAGAGTTTTCTGGCTACCCTGGATTAGTCATCATTTATAGCAAAAGTGCCTCAGACCTCCATCTTTTTGCTAATCAATCATAATCCTTTGCATATAAGGATTATGCTCTGTGTTGTTCCATTTAATCCTTCAAGTCCCAGTTCCAAAGTCATCTCAGGGGTTGGAGAGACAGCTTGATGCTTAAGAACATTTGCTGCATTTCCAGAGGAACCAAATTCCATTCTCAGACACCATCTGAGACACCCATGTGAGAGGGCAGGGAAGGCTCCCAACCTATGCCTCTGGACTCCATAGCCACCTGTATTTACATACACATACACACATAATTATACATAATTAAAATAAATAAAAATAGGGGCTGAAGATATGGCTCAGGGGTCTAGAGAACTGGATGCTCTTGTACAGGACCCGGGTTCAGTTTCCAGCATCCACATGGCAGCTAACAACCTTCAGTAACTTCAGTTCCAAGGGATCGATGCTGTCGCCTGGCTTCTGCAGGCATTGCATGACAAAGGCGCACTTACGTATATGCAGACAAAACACTCATATGCATAAAATAAAATAAATTTAATTTAATTAAAAATAATAAAAGAAATATTTTTTAAAAGTCATAAGGCCTTTCTAGACCTCACTGGTCTGCCCATAGGGATATTTCAACTTTTCCTATGCTCTATATTTCCATAGCAGTTTGCAAATTGATATATTTTAAAGACTGTCATCCTGTCCCTAACCTTTCTCAACACTTTTAGTAGAGCTTTACCCTTGGAGTTCTAAGAACCAGGGCACTGCCTTCATGTCTCAATTATCCCTGATACTGCTTTGAGATGCAGTGACCCATCCATCAGAGTAAGCCAAGTAGGTAAATCAGCTCTCAGCACCATTGTGCCATGGGCTTGGGGCATCACACTTGGGATAGCTAGCTACATGTAAGCCTATTTACTCTCTCCTCCCCACTGACTATGTTTTCTTGCCAGACTGTGAACTTGGAGACTAGACTTTATGACTTGGAAATGACACAAATCACAGTATTTTACGCAGTGATGGAGAGGATTGTGTTAAAATCCTCAATTTAATTTTGTTTGAGACTGGTACTCAGGTTTTTAAAAAGAGAGGCTCAAACAAGTGTTCCCTGAGGGCAGATTTCTTAAAAAACAAATGGTTCACAGAAAAAGAAAACAAATGACAATCAGATGCCTGAAATTATATGTGGTATCACTTATAACAGAAGTATGGCTTAAATATATGATGAGATACTATTTTTCATCAACCAAACAGGTAGAAGGCAAAAACTTTTGTTAATATACTAGCAGATTCCACCCTCCCTTTTTGAGACAGGGTTTTCCTGTAACCCCAGCTGGCTTGGAACCATTATAGCAGATCAGACTGACCTCAATCTCACAGAAATCCACCTGCCTCTGGCTCCCAAGTGCTGAAATTAAAGGTTTGTGCCACACACCCAGCTTACTAGCAGATACTCTTATGGAAATATACCTACTTTCTGAACCAGAAATGCTATTTCTACAAATATATACTACAGATATAAAACATGCATGAAAAATCATTGTACATGCAATGTTACTTGTTCTCTGTAATTTACAATGGTGTCAGAGGGAAACAACCTAAAGTTTCATTTAATAATGTGAATAAATTATGGTATATCTACATATTGGAATGTTAGGCAGACATAAATGTTGTAGAAGATTTATATAAACTGATATGGAACAATTTCCAACATTTATTAATAGAAGGGGATCAGTGTGAGGTGCTAGGGGCACATGTGTGAGAAGAGGGTTTTGCTATTTTATCCTGTTTTTATCCTTTTGCATGCATGCAGGCACATGCGTGCATGTGTTTGTATGTGGTGTCAGTGGGGATTGAACCTAGAGCCTCAGGTTTGCTTAGGCAGGTGCTCGATCACTGATCTAGATCCCAGTTCTCTTTTCACTTTTTATTTTGAGACAGGGTCTTATTAAGCTGCTTAGTCTGGCCTTGAACTTGCAATCTTTCTACCTCAGCCTTGCAAGCATCTGGGATTATGCAAGAAAACAATCAAGAGTAAAAAGAGTATTTGCAACAATCTTTCAACAGTGTGTCTCCTCTTTAGCATTAAGCATAGAATTTGACATTTGTTAAGGATTCAGGTTCCCTAGAAAATAGACCCAGGTGTTATATATCCATCGTTTCAGGGCACAATCCCAAGAAACCAGGAATGAAGGGAAAAAGGGAGGAAGGAGAGGGAATGCTAGGTGGTATCTTATTTTGCTGGTCCCAGCTTCGCAACACAACATAGCTGATTGTTTGGCAACTAGCACATCTGGAAACAGTGCAGCATTAGGATAAAGGATAGTTTATCTGTTGGATCCTCCCCAACTGTCTTCTTGCACTGGGTGAGCACTATTACTATTTCTTTTTGTGAGTTCTAGATACTCCAGGAAACTTCTAGTGAAGGCAGAGCCTCCAAAGTTTCATTTAGTCAATCCGTAAGGCCTGGGATATAGCTGGAGGTTAACTCAGTTCATATAGTGCTTGTCTGGTATACATGAAGCCTGGCATAAAACAAAGCATGGGGATGAAGACCTGTAATCCCAGCACTTGGGAGGTAGAGACAAGAGACTCAGAAATTCAAAGTCATCCTTGGGTTGCATAGTGAGTCCCAGCGAGCATGGGCTGCAGGAGATCCTGCCTCAAAAACAAAAAACCAAAAAAACAACAAAAAAAACCCTATGAATTGAAGATGTTATTCTTGATGGTATGCAGGCAATATTCAGAATATGTAGCAAATAATCCTCCTGAATTTATTATAAAGCCATGCAAACAAACAGGAATATAAGAATCAAGAGACAGCATTGCACAAGCCATAAGGTGAAACGACAGGTAGTCAAGTGAGACAGAGATGATTCCTATAACAAGGTTTGTACTTGGGGTACTCAAAGGAGGCCTGGGAGGCAAAGGAGCAACTTGGACTAGATTTGACCCATGGACACAATTTGGGAATGAGGATAGAAATGGTGAGTCCATTTAACACTAGCCTGGCCTGAGTCCAAGCTCTTAAAGCTTGGTACACAATGTGTAGATGCTCAAAAATGATGACAGAGGAGTGGCTTGAGACAAGTCTGGGAACAAATAGGGACTATATTGTGCAAGGCTTTCAAATTTCCTAAAAATACTCAAATTATCTGCTTTAGTCAAATGGAAGTCATTAAAAATATTTGAATAGAGCTACTTAATGCCCTGTTAGGAATATTTGGGAAATAAGATCTAACAAAATGTCTCCAACACACTCTTAACCCCTGGCTAAATCAGAAGACATTTCCCCCTATGGAAATGTCTTATGATGAGCTGACCAGAGTCTGAAGGAGCTAATTTCCCTAGAAACAGATTTGATGTATTTTCAAAGTTTTATAGCTCATCGGGGGGCTGTTTATAAGGAATGTATTTTGACTTTTGGCTCTTCATCTCTTATACAGTATAAGGATTTAAAAGGTTTGAGTGGCTAAGGGACTCTTAAGAGGCAAATTGTAAAGTCTGAATCTAGATTTGGCCAGCAGAAAACTGTAAATCACTGGTGTCTAAATGGCAGGGGGAGGCATTTATCAGCTTCATCTTAGAATCAACCCCCAGCACCATAACATCATATCCTCTCCTTTCTGCTATCAGTAAGATGCAACAGGAAACTGACGAAGGTGCTAGGTGGCTTCCTTTCTGCTCTGACCTGCCTGGCTTCCTCTGCAGCTTGCTCCCAGATGATTGTAAAGGAAAATCACCAAATGCCAGTCAGCTTCCTCCAGCTGGATCAAGCCTAGCACAAGGAAGGAAAAACAAATTTCTAAGATTAGTCAGTTTCCCTTTGCAGCTAAAAGTTGGTCCAGGGTTTCTGCTTACCCTTCCCTTTACAGTGCTTTTTCCTTGCAGCTCAGCTTTAAGTAAATCAAAGGCAATATGAGGACTTTTAGAAAACTGCACTGCATACATTATGTAATTCTTATGGGAAATCTTGGGTTGACTCATGGGAAGCCTACCCAGAGAGAGCAGCTTACTTAATATGCTTATATCATGGAAAGGCTACCCATATAGAAAAATTTTCTTGGTAAGCTTTTGTTCTTTGGTGGTGCTAAAAATGATCCCAGAGGCTTGCTTAGGTTAGGCAAGTCTTCTGCCACTGAGCTACATCCCCCAGGGCCTTGTACATACTAGTCAAGTGCTCTATCACAGACCTCTTGATTTTCTGAGCTCCGGTCTCAATATGTAGCCCAGGTCAGCCTCAAACTCATGATCCTTCTGCCTTAGCCTCCAAAGTGCTAGGGTTATAGGTATGTATCACCACACCAGCCTTTAATACGTGTTTAATTTTCATTTGACTTCTATTAAATTCATTATTTAGAGGGAAATAAAACTGTACTGATAATTCTAATTTGTATGCCCAACAGTCAACTTATTTTGCTCCTGTCTCAGTATGACTAGCAAGGAGCTGTTTCCATGGAGAACATTTATTCAGAGTTAACAGGGGAATCAAATTAGTTTAGGAAAAAGACCGGGTTAGACTACTTCAAAAAGCAAGAAGTTCTGTCTGGCATTCTAGCAGATCGCCTGAGTTGTTGCTGGGTTTGAGACGGAAATGCTATGACTGCTGAAAAATAAGAGTCTAGCTGACTGAGAAGTCATGAATTTGAAAATGTGAGTTGTCAGTTAAAATATCTTCTGATGCTGGGTATGGTGGTACACTTCAGTAACCCCAGGACTCAGGAGGCAAGGGCAAGAAGATGATGAGTTTGAGGCCAGTCTGGGCTGCGTAGCACGACCCAATCTAAAACCAACCAGCCAACCAACCAACCAACCAACCAACCAACCAACCAACCGGGGCTGGAGAGATAACTTGGTAGTTAAGAATGAGGACTGCTCTTGCAGAGGACCTGAGTTCAGTTCCCAACATCCATGCTGGGTGACTCACATCCACCTGTAACCCCAGTATAAAACCAACCAGCCAACCAACCAACCAACCAACCAACCAACCAACCAACCAGGGCTGGAGAGATAACTTAGCAGTTAAGAATGAGGACTGCTCTTGCAGAGGACCTGAGTTCAGTTCCCAACACCCATGCTGGGTGACTCACATCCACCTGTAACCCCAGCCCCATGGGATCTGATGCCTCTGGCCTGCAAGGGCATGTGTGCTCATGTGCACACACCCATACACATGTACACATAATTAAAAATAATTTTAAAATGAGTAAAACGCCCCAAACAAAACCAAACCTTCTCAATGAACTTAACCTTGTGGAATCACAATGCCGTTTTGGTATGCGGTGAGGAGAGTAGAGATTCGTTTAACAGACGGGCCATTCTTCCTCGCCACATTCTGTTTCCTGTTATGTTAATCTTCTTGCCTTTAACTTCTTTTTGAACAACCTCCAAATTCCAGTACTTCATAGTTATTATTAAAATACTGCCATAAATTTCACTTTTATGTATTTGTATAACTGTATGCAAACTCCTCTAGCTAAGTCATAATTGTGAGTGCTGAAACAGATACTGTGATGGAAACAAGAGCACAGATGTGTGGGGCTTTGGAATACGAACAGTGGATAAGCAGATTTTGAGAATAAATATGTAGGAATTTCGGGTTTCATTTTATTTTTATTTTATGTATATGAGCTCATTGCTTGCATGTATGTGAATGCACCCATGTTGTACAATGCCAGTGGAGGTCAGAAGAAGGCATCAGATTCCCCTGGAGCTGGAATTACGGAAGATTGTTAGCTGCCATGTGGGTACTGTGACTCAAACCCAGGTCCTCTTAGAGAGTGGTCAGTGCTCTTAACCGCTGAGCCATCTCTCCAACCCAGGTTTTACTTTAATAGCGTTTGGAGCAGCCAGTGCATGTAAGAGGCATCTGACAAGTAGCAGATTTGCGGGGGCTGTGGCATTCTCTTGTTTTTTTCATAAGGACTAATTATCTATTATTTAACAGACTTGCTAATATACTGTAGAACTCTTAAGGCAACTTGATGAATCAGAGAGCAGATGCATTATTAAATGAACAAACAAACAAAAAGAACTTGCACACAAATAAGGGACTTAAGAATCCTTATCTATAGATTTTGTTTTCTTCATGCAAGAGCACTGTACCTTTTCTTTTCAAAGATAAATCACCATTTCTTTTATGTACTTAGTGTCAGGGATGGAGCCCAGGGGCTTGCACATGCTAGGTGTTCTAGTTTGCTTTCAATCGCTGTGATAAAAACACTGACCAAAATCAACTTGGGGAGGAAAGGATTTATTTTATCTTACATCTCCCAGGTCACAGATCATCACCAAGGGAAGCCAACGCAGGTTCTCAGGGCAGAAACCTGGAGCACAGACCATGGAGGAATGCTGCTTACTGGCTTGCTCCTCTGGTCTGTGCTTAGCCTACTTTCTTATCTAACACAAGACCACATGCCCAGGGTTGGCACCACTCACTGTAGGCTGGGCCCTCCCAAATCACTCAACACTCAAGAAAATGCCCCACAGACATGGCCACAGACCAATCCAATGGAGGAAATTCCTCAATTGAAATTCCCTTTACCCAGGTGTGTCAAGTTGACAACTGAAACTCTCTAGCACACTGGGCAACTGTTCTACCATTGAGCTGTACCCAAAACCCATAAATCACATCTCTAAGGAGGTAAAAATACCACCTAAATTTTAGAACTTAATTTACAAATTATGTTACTGACTCAGTAAGGGGGCTTACACGATCAATGTTCGTAGACACTATTGTGCGTTATTTTAATGATGGGTTCTGGGTGATTTTTGTCTCCATAAAACTTGAGACAATGTTGGTTATGTAATTAACTTAATATAGGCAAGATTTGTCTAATCTTATATAATCAGTTAATTCAAACAATTTTACATTTAGACTTTCAATAGGCCCAGAAACATTGGGAAGCTGTCTTGGATCTCTGCCCCACCCTGTGCTCCTATATAAACCTCCTACATGCTGTGAACTCTGCTCCATGCTAACTTTCCAGTGAACTCAGAATCTTTCACACTCACTGCTTTAAAGGAGCATTGGCTAACTGGAGTATGAGTCAGACAACATGGGAATCATGTCACGTAAAGAATGGCTGAAGAATGAGCTAAAAATACAAAAATCTTTGCATAACATGATGCATGTGTGATTTGATTTAAATCCTTGGACTAATGATAATAGTACTTAACTTGTGAAAGTTAAATGAATGAACATAAAAATATTACTTAATTTTCTTATTGCTGTGACCAACTACTTGATAAGAAGCAACTTCAGGAAGTAATGGTTTATTTTGGCTTACAGTTGAGGGGGTACAGTCCATCATGGTGGGCAAGGCATGGTGGCAGGAGTGGTTGGTTTCATGGTATCTGCAATCAGGAAGCAGAATGTGAACAGGAAATAGGTCAGGCTATAAACCTCAAGACCCTTCCCCAGTTACTGACTTTCTCCTGTGAAGTTCTATCTTCTAAAGTTTCCAAAATCTTCCTAAACAGCTCCACCAGCTGGAATCAAGTGTTCAAACACATGAGCCTATGGGGGCATTTCATATTCAAACCACAACAATAAGTAAAGCATTTTGAGTCATGCCTGGCATATGATCAGCATTATAGGTAATTATTATTATTATTATTATATTTGATTCATCAGATATATGACAGGTTATTTAAAATATTTAATGTATTTTTTTGTTTTATGTGTATGAGTGTTTTGCCTGTATGTATGTAAGTGCATCCATGTTATGCAATGCCTGTGGAGGCCAGAAGAAGACAGTGGATCCTTTGGAACTAGAGTTACAGATGGATGTTAGCTGCCATGTAGGTACGAGGAACTGAACATTCCGGGTCCTCTATAAGAGCAGCCAGTGCTCTTAACTACTGAGCCATCTCTCTAGCCCCTTTAAAGGTTATTATATATAGGACGTATTATGACTCATTGTTAGTGATATTACAGGGACTGATGATAACAACCATAGCATATTTTATTTTGTCTCAAAGATGAAATGAGATCTATGTAAGAAGGTAGTAGACACTATGTCATTATGAAACAGTGACTCTAAAACAATAGACCCCAAAGAATTAAAATTTCCCCAGGAATCCCATGCTGGGAAAGGAAAAGCTAAAGCTCTCTCCCCAACCCCCCTGCCTTAGAGGAGGAATCTGTCTCGGTTCTGACAGTGTCTCACAACTATGTTGACAAATGCATATCTCTTGGTTTTTGTTTCTTCTGTTCTATGAAATCATCACTGCTACAGGAAAACTGCAGAGAACTAGGAGCCTTTCTCTCCCCAGTTTAGCCAAGCTATAAATAAATCCATTTTCTAGGCTGGGGGTGTGACTCAGTATGTAGAGTCCTTGCCTAGTATGCACGAAGCCCTGGGTTTGATCCCTATCAACACACACACACACACACACACACACACACACACACACACAGACACACACACACACAAATCAAGCATAATATCATAAGTCTATAATTTCAGCACTTGGGAGGTAAAGACAAGGATGATCAGAAGGTGAAGGTCATCCTTGGCTACATAGCAAGTCTGTGGATAGTCTGGGCTACATGAGACTCGGTCTGAAAATAAATTAAATGTCCATATTCCTTTACCAATTTCTGTGTCCAGATTTTGTTCGAAATACAGAGAAACTAAGGCATTTGTTTTATGGTAATAATCAGATCTTGGGATTATTCAGGGTAAGGTTAAGGCATGGAGGTGAGCTAGGATGGACACTGGACAAGGTAAAATCCTGGCTCTCTTCAGCCGCCTCTCCTCCCATGACCAAAGGTGCTCCCTCTTTTCTTCCCATCAGCCGAGGGCTTGAAGAGTTGAGGAAGCAGAAGCCAGAGCTGCAGTTCCCCCACTGACTTGGACAGACTTCTTCCCAAACAGAGGCTGGAAAGCTCCTGGCACCGACTCAGCCATCTCCTTGCTTCCCTCTCTTTCCCCTGCCTCCCACTCAACACCAGATAAGGACAGTTGGTGGCTGTGTGGGCGTGTGTTGCTTAAAATTAAGAACTGAATCAAAATTTTCTTTCTCTTCTGCTTTTTGGCATTTTCTCCCCACATTTTATTTTTGATGAACGCAAATCTATGGTTCATGTCAACAGGATTCAGTATGATATTAGCACACATGCATTTAGCATGACTGATCAGAACCCACCACCCTTTAGTCACCCCCCAGGAATCACTGTTCTTTGTGCAGCTTGCCTTTTTTTGTTACTTCTGCATATGTGAAAGAACACATGGTACTTGTATTTCTGTGTCTGGTTTATTTCATTCAACATAATGTGTCTTCCAGTTCCATCCATTTTGCTACAAATAATAAGATTTCATTCTTTATGGCTGAATAATAATCCATTGTTTGTCTGTATTTACCACACCACATTTCTTTATCCATTTATCCATTGATTGGTAGGTAGGCTGATGAAATAGTATAGCTATTGTGAATAATACCACAGTAAATAAGGGATGCAAGTTTCTCTTTAGCATGGTTACTTTATTTCCAGAAGTAGGATAGCTGGATCATATACTAGATCTAGTTTTAGTTATTTTTAAAAATTGTTATTATTTATTTTCATTTTATATGTATAAGTGTTATGCCTGCATGTAAGTAAGTACACTTATGTCATGCAGTGCCCAGGAGAACAGAAGGGGGTGTTAGATCTCCTGGAACTGGAGTTATGGACAGTTGTTAGCCACCATGTGGCTAACATGTGGGTGCTGGGATTCCAACTTGGGTCTTCTACAAGAACAGCCAGTACTCTAACCACTGAGCAGTCTCTCCAGCCCCTATTTTCAGTTGTCTTAAGGAACCTCCACCTCCATATTGTTTTCCATTGGAACACTATGAATATTATTAATATTGTTAAAAAGGTTATATTACATAGTTATTTACAGATTTACTGCAATATCTATCAAAAGACAAATAATATTCATCACAGAACTATAATCACCATAACCAAAACCACACCAAATCCTAAAATTTGCGTAGAAATATAAACTACAAAAGACCTCCAATAGCCAAAATGATTTTTAAAAAATGAAATCTAGGGGCTGGGGAGTGGCATAGTTAGCAAAGTGCTTGACGTGCAAGCATAAGGACCTGAGTTTGTATCTCCAACAGCCATAGAAAAAAGTGTGGCAGTGGGTGCCTATAATCCTAGGCCTGAGGAAGTGGACACAGTTGGGTCCCTGAGGCTTGCTGGTAAGCCAGTCTAGCTGAATTGACAAGCTCCAGGTTCAGTGAGAGACACTGCCTCGAAAAATAAAATGAGTCCTGTGTGGCAGCCCACACTTTTTATCCCAGAGGCAGAGACAGGCAGATCTCTGTGAGTTTCAGGCCAGCCTGTTCTACATAGTGAGTTGCAGGACAGCCTACAGTGAGACCCTGTCTCAAAAAAACAAAAAGATAAAAAAAAATAAGTAAAATGTAATATAATAAAATGGAGAGCAATTAAAGATGACATCCATTGACTTTTGGCCTTCACATGCATGCACACTCACATGCATATATACTCTTGCATGCATGTACGGGTACACAAGAGATCAAATTTAGAAGCATTACAAAACCTGATTTGAAGATATAGAGTCATGCTAACTAAAACAACATGGTACTGGCACCAAAAACAGACACATGTATCAGTAGAACAGAATAAAGATCCCAGAAACAAAAACCACACATCTGTAGCTAATTGATTCTTGAAAATTAGTCACCAACATTGGGAAAGCTGAATGTCTACAAACAGGAAATTGAAAATTTTGACCCACCTCTCTTAGTCTATGCAAAACTCCACTAAAATTGGATCAAAGACCTGAAACTGTGCAACAACTAGAGGGAAAAGCAAGGAAGTTGGAAACGGTGATGCAAGCTTATAATAGTACGGGGGAGGTAGAGGCAGAACAATCCGGAGTTAAAGGCTAACCCCAGCTATGTAACCTCAGCTATAATCTCGGATTGAGGCTGTCTTGGGCTACATGAGACCAAGCCTCTAAAAATAACAAAACGCTAAAAACAGAAAACAGAGCAAAACCCTTCAAGATTTTGATATAGGTAATGAATTTTTGGATATAATCTCTCCAATATTTGGTAGAGATAGGTGGTGTTGAGTTAGTAGGTTTATGACTCCATTTTAAGACTGTGGGAAAATGAGAACCCTCTCTAGGACGAAGCTTCCTCTTTGGTAAAGGGTGATTGTCGAGGGTGTGTGATGAAGGGTTTTGGAACAGTGACCTTCTAGGCTTCCTCAATGTGAATATTCCACTTCAGTTTGAAATTACCAAGTCCACGGGGCACCCAACAGCTGTTTGGAATCACTTTACCTTTGAAGCACTTGTGTGGCAGCCTTTCTCCTGAAGAGTCCTTGATTCTCAAGAATTTCACGTTATCCACTGAAGTATACTGACTAGTATCACATTCCTTTAATAGTTGTTACTAAATTGTAGTTTGTTACAGTAATCTACAGAGTAATGCTTATCTTTCTGATAAAAAAAAAAGCTTCATTGCCATGATGGGGTAATGATTTAGCCTCCAAAAAACCATAAATGTTAGTGTCTTAGTGTTGTCTACTTGACATAGTCAATAGTCATCTGAGAAAGAAGTCTCAATTGAGGGATCACACTGGCCTGTGGACATGTATGTGTGGGGTTCTCTTAGTTGTTAACTGATGTGGGAAGGCCCACACACTTGAGTGGCACCATTCTCTAGGCAGGTGGTCCTGGGCTGTGTAAGTAGGCTACCTAAGCATGAGCACCAAATGATTGTCTCCACAATTTCTGCTTCAAGTTCCTGATTAAGTTCCTGCCCTGACTTCCCTCAATGACAGTCTGTAATCTGTAAGCTGAAATAAAGCCTTTTCTCCCCTAACTTGCTTTTTGTCAGAGTTTTGGTTTGTTTTTTCTTTTCTCTCAGCAACAAAAAGAACACTGAAATAGTTTTAAAAAATAGAATGTAGAGAAGATATTTGGGGACGAGTAATCTTTTAATGACCTTTAGTTGTGCAATGTAATTGTTAACCACTTAGCTTATGTTTATGAGACTAGACCATCAGAATAAAATTGATAGTGGTGGTAAATAATCTAGCATAACATTTAAGAATATAGCTTTTAGATTCAATTAATTCTTTAGAATCCAAATTGAATCCCTTTCTACTTATGTGAACACTAGCTCATCCTCAGTTTTAAAATTTACAATACATGATTGTTGTGAAAATTGCCTTAGATAATTGAATATATACAGCATTTCTGGCACATGATAAATAGGGGTTATTATTCTCACCATTATCAGGAATTTGAAAATTGCTCACTGGTTGATTTCATCCTTTGATGAGCTCAAATTTCCTCTACATCTAAAAAACAATACATGTTTCATTTACATTAATTCTCAGGGATAGTTCCAATCAGGAGGTTTATAAGGGGGGAGGGAGAGGTTCCGAGAGGTAGACAGACAGATCATCCTTGAAAGCTCGTGACAGATCAACTGAGTGACTCTTAACTGATCCTGGCTGATGAGATAATCAGTAATATAGCAGGTGAGCCAATGTTGAATCAGAAAAGTCCTTTCTCAAAGGATACTGTGGTCATGAAGTTGCTCGTAATTCATACTCAGAAATTTTATGCATTTTTTGTAATTAGGTATAAATCCACAAATAATATGTATTATTTTGCATTTTTAATTTTAAATAAACGGTGCTGGAGAGATGGCTCAGTGGTTGAGAGCACTGGCTGCTGTTCCAGAGGACCTGGGTTCAGTTCCCAGCACCCACATGGTCACATGCAACTGTCTACAACTCCAGTTCCAGAGGACCCAATGCTCTCTTTTGGCCTCTGCAGATACCAGGCATGCATGTGGTGTACTTACATACATGCAGGGAAAAGACTCATACAAATAGATAATAAATAAATAATAAATAAATGAGTTCACTTTTAAGTAAATGATATAATTTCATATATATTATTGCAGTATTATGTTTCTGGGATTTATCCATACTGATAGACTTCTTTTGTGTATTTGTCCATTTATTACTACCTGGGGATCATTTTATGACTATATCACTCTGAATGTGAAGATCATATTTTGCTAAGGATAACTAATGGTAACATCTTAAATAAAGTAATAAAAACTTCTGTCTTGTATGTAAACTAAAAGACAGGTTTCCAGGGACAACGCGGAGCATCACTGGTGCAAAAACAGTCTTCCCCCTTCCTGTTGTTCCACTGGGAATGGGCCTTTAACACAAGGTCACCACGCACCGCAAAGTTCAAAATGGGCACCCCCACCCCGGTGAACACAACTTCATTGCCATAGTGCAGGAGAGAATGGGAAGACGTTTCATGCTCTCATTCTATTTTTGTCCATTGGTCAGCTCTTAAACACATCATCAGAGCACAGAGTGTGAAAAAGAATCTATTCTGAGAGGCCACATTACCCAAAAGTTGGGTGTTCTATTACTAATGCAAAAGGGGAAAGTGAATTTTAAGGAAGTACAAGTCCCTGCTACAATGAACATACAGGTGATTTCCGAATTTCTGTAATTACAAACAAGGCCACAATGCACATTCCTAGAGGTGTCTTCTTGTGCTCATGCGACACGTTTCAAAGGCAATCTTTTACTGGTAATTCATGTTTCCAACCTTACCAGGCAGAGCAATTGCTTTCCAAAATCAGACTATATTTTACTCCAGTGGTATGATAGTTGCTGTTTTTCCTGTATGCTCTCAACACTTGGTATTGAATTTCAATTTTTTTTTCATAATATGGGTTTGTGGGGTGGTGACCTTAGCAAGAGCACTTTTGACACAGTGGTGGGACTAAAAGCCAACTTGTCTGGGTTGAAGGAGAGTGAGAGGCTATGAGATGAAGCTAACTGGGTGTGATATTCTCACAAGCTCATCCATCCCATGGAGGGTGGGTAGGATGGGTTACCCAGGAGAATTTTGGGGCATTTGTATTCCAAGTGGATAGTGCTGAGCTGTTGGAAACAAGGTAATACAGAATTCACAGAGTAAAAGGAGCAAAGGAGTAGCAAATTTCTATGGGGTTGAAAATTTCAGAGATACTATTTCCAGGTGATGATGAGGTGGGTAAGATATGAGAGTAGGTGATGTGAGGGGTAATAAGGCTCTCTAAGGGGCTGAGGAGATAGCTTAGTGGTAAAGTGCTTGCTGTGCAAACTGAGGAACTGGGTTCAATCCCCAGCACCAACATAAAAGCCAAGAGTGGTAGCATATGCTTGTAGTCCCAGTTGGCAATGCAGAGACAAGCCTGGGACTCACTGATAAGCCAGCCTAGCCAAATCAGTGAGCTCCAGGTCCCAGTGAGAGACAGAGACACTGTCTAAAAATCAAGGTTGATGGCTCCTGAGGAACACATCACCTGAGGCTGGACTCCTTTCCTACACTCATACCTATCCACCTACTTCTACAAACACACATGAAAACACACACAGACACAGACACACACATACACACAGAATATGAGAGAGAGAGAGAGAGAGAGAGAGAGAGAGAGAGAGAGAGAGAGAGAGGTGTTGGATATACAAGAACAAAAGATGTTTAGAAATGTAAAGGGAGACATATAGTAGAGAGAGAGAGCTCTTGGATATTCCAGAACTCAAGATGCTTTGAAATGTCAAGGGAGCCAAATAGTGTTATTCATTCAATTAATATTTTCAAGCACCTCCTCGGTGTCAGGAATTGTTCTAAGACACAGAGGTTACATATCAAGTAGATAAACACCATTTAGAGAGAGAGAGAGAGAGAGAGAGAGAGAGAGCAAAAGAGCCACTCAGAAAATAAAATGCACTGGTGAGATGGCTCAGCGAGTTAGAGCACTTGCCTCCGAGTCTGACAACCTGACAATCTGAGTTCTATCCCTGTGATACACACGGTGGAAGGAGGGAACTGACTCCTGCAGAATGCCTTCTGACACCTCTGACACGTACACATACACTCACAAAATAAATAAATAGAATGTACCAATTAAAAAAAAAGTGTAAGCAAGAGGCAGGAGCCTGGCCAGGCAGTGGGGGTTGGAGTCGAATGGGATAGGGTGTTCGGATTTGTTACTTTACTAGTAGCAAACAAGGACAGAAGACCAGAGCATTAATTAATGGGACTCATTGCTCTTATCTGGAACATATGGCTTATGAGAAGCGGATGTTTTTAGGACTTAATTCCTCTAAAGAGAGATCAATATTTTCCTCATAACAAATGACAAAAATTTATTAGTCACCTTTTTCCTTTGTCGAAATCTCCTTCTGTTTCCAGATAAGAATGTAGTTTTGTTTGCTTAGAATTTTATCTCTTGACAATACTTATAATCTTGACAATATTATAAAATACTGCTTGTTTCTCCCCTTTTCTTTGCTTCATGCCCCAATTTTTAACCTTTTGAAGTTGCTGTTGTAATTTCTAGAACATATTTACACCAGAGAAAGCTGATTGCTATCAGAAAAAAAAAACATGAAAAAGAAAAACGTTCAGTTTTCAAAATTCATCAGCCTTAATGTAGAAAAATATTCTTTATCTCACCCAGCAGAGGGGTGATTCTGGTTCCTTAAACTGGCCTCCAAGTCTTTCGCTCTGGCAGGTAGGTCAATCCAAATCCTAATCTGAACAGTTAAGAGTCAGTGCTATGCTGAAGGTGGAAACTCACATGTTTACTGAGCCAGCATGCATATGGCATGAAAAGAAATACCTGAAAATAACAGAGAGAGGGTCAGGAAAGGTACAGCAGCTGATCTTTTTAAGGTTTACTTGAAAATTGAAGTAGTAATTTTTTTTTCAAAAGTATGGGTCCAGAACATTTAGATCAAATCTACATAAAAACAATCATTTCCATGAATGCATTGACATGAAGTTTGATTATTTTCTCTTTCTGTTCCCCACATAATGAGGCAGAGAGGCAATGAGACTGAATGAATAGAACAGTGCTAGGACAGGGTGGCAACTGTGGCCTTACCACTAATTACACTAATGAACTGTGAGATGTGGGTATGTAGCTTGATCTCTTTGTAATTCCTTTTATTATTTGCAAAATGATGGGATTGGCCTCAATTGTTACTGGCTCTTTCTGATTGAAAATACTATGATTTGGGGTTATATACTGTAAAGGGACTCTCTACTGAGAAAGTTACAGTGAATACCTAGGGGCCATGTACAAATCTCCATGGCTCCTTTCAGCTCTTATACCAGAACATCTTTAATTTTCTAGAATGATGTTGCAGTGAAAAGTGGTGTGTGAGTGTTTAGGCCTATAAGCAAGGATGGCTTGTAGGTGGTGACTGACATAGCAGTCATTTATACCAGAACCAGAGAGCAGTATAATAAGCCCCAAGTTCATGACAGCTAACTGAGCTCACAGGTTAATTCTTCCTCTCTCAAGTCCCGTAGAACTGACAGACCTAATAAAGTGGTGTTAAAACCCAAGCAGTTCTGGAAAGTGAGGAAGAGCTATCATCTGACATGAGAGATTTAGGTGGTGTTAAGAAAAGGAAATCTGAGGCTGGAGAGATGAGCCTCAGTTAAGAGCACTGGCTGCTCTTGCAGAGGACTTGGGTTTGGTTCCCAGCACCTACATGACTGCTGACAACTGCAATGGCAAAACTAACTCCATTTTGCTCTATCTGAATTTTGTTTTACCCTGTGTTTTTGCCCAGCCATTCCCACTGCAGCCAGGTAGGCAGAACATCTCATTCAGGCAATTCAGGATGTACATTGTTTCTACAATACTGGGAAACAAGTAGCCAGGTAGCACATCCAGGTTAGCATGTCCTCCCACCCAGCCTAACTGAAATTTATTATTAACTGAAATTCTCTTTGTTAACTGACCTGCCCCTGTCTGGTGTAACTATGGTGATCTGATGTAACTATAATTATTGGCTTTACCCCCGGCATGATGTAATTGTGGTTTTAAACTTTATAAATCCTACCCTGGGGCTGGGCATGGTGGTGCACACCTTTAATCCCAGCACCTGGGAGGCAGAGGCAGGCAGAGCTCTGTGAGTTTGAAGCCAGCCTGGTCTACATAGCAAGTTTCAGGCCAGCTGGGGCTACAGGGAGACCCTGTGTCAAAAAGACAGAAAAAAAAAAATCTTATACTGCTCCTCCTTGGGGTCAAGAGAGCTTTAGGGAATTAGTCCCCTCCCTGACTGCTGGCTATTCATAAAGGACCTCTCATTTGATTAACTATATGGTGTTCCTCTGTGTATCTCGCTCAGTAGTACAACAACCACCACCTGTAACTCCAGTTCCAAGGGATCCAACACCCTCTTCTGGCCTCTGTGGGCATTGCATACACAAGTGCATTTACATCCATGCAGTTAAAACATTTATATACATAAAGTTAATTAATTAATTAATTAATTAAACAGTTAAAAATAATATGAACATCAAACCCAACTGCTGTGTTTTTGCTAAGTTGCTTATTTATTTATTTGCTCTTCTGGTTTAGGGTAAGATACCAACCCCTTTATAAATCAATGTGTATAGCTGGACCATGGAGAGACTAGAAATGACCTCATAGTGTTGCTGAGAAAGTTGAAACAAGTCAAGGTCTTTAAACAGTGCCTAATACATATTAAGTTTTCACATCTCACCTGTAATTATTTTCATTATAGGTGATATCGTAGGTACAATTATAGAATTAATATTAGATATTAAACCAGATAGGGTTAGACATAGATGATAGTACACACCAGGAATAAAAAAGAAAACAACTTTAAACCTATGTAGGTGAAAGATAATAGCTTTGATGACCCTGATAAAGAAACCTAAACTTTGAGGCAATAGCAGCATAGGCAGGCAGCCAGTAGGATAATTAATTACATTGCCATGGAGTAACTGAATCAGTCTTTTATTCTCCAGGCACCTGGAACACGGCGTTTACCCCAGGTCAAAGCTATGAATTCTGTTCTCTAAATTAACTGGGATATTTTCTGTCAGAATTGCCAAAGTAAGTGCTGGGACCATAAGAGAGAAATGAGACAACATTCCAGCTAATTTCCATGGGTAGTAAGACACTGAAAATGAAATTCATTGTCTAAATTAGGACACATTCAAGTGAAAGAAAACAGCGTTCAAAATGATACCAGGATAGGAGGGGTAATCCACAGCCAGCACAGGTAAGCCAGGGCATAATTTTCTCTGGTTACACAGTGAAAAATGCCAAAGAAAAGTCTGCTGGCTGCACCGTCTCCCTTCTTATTCAGGAAGTGCATTGGTTGCCAAGAAAACAAAGAATTTCATGAGTTGAAACACTGCAGCTACCAAATAGTTCAGCCTAAACCTGAAATTATAAACATGATAAGATAATAAAGAAGTCTCTAATATTTGAGGGAAGTCAACAGTATGAAAGTCTGAAACCATATGGGAAAAACAACAGAGACTCTCATATGGAAACAGAATTAATGCAGGAAGCAGAGAGATCTGTATGGATCTATTCTTTCCATAAAACAAGAAGTGATCTAAGTGTGAGGAAATTTGAAAAGAATTGGTTCTTCCTTACATTTATTAAACTGAACAAATTGAAATAAAGTTCATTCAGCTAAATTTTAGCTATCTGATTGTCTACGTATGCGTACATTGAAGAAAAGAAAAATAATGTTGTATTACCAAGTATTTGGCTTTTTTCTGAAATAAGTTATAAACATCCAAATTATATACTTCTTCCTTTAATTACTTTTACTTTGTCTGTCCTTAATAATCCTTTGCTAGAATCCGCCTATCAAATTTCTTGCAGTAACAGTCCATGGTCAATTTATACAGAACAGTTTCTCCAGTTCCTTTTGTATAATTGAGACTATCCAACTTGCTTTGTTCTTTTGACCATTGAACATTGTTTATGAGAAAACATATTCAGTATTAGTATTATGGAACACATTGAACATAACTGGCATCAAGTTGAAAACTTTGAGAATTACTCTTCCAATTTAAATCTTAAACCACATGGGCTTTCATTTCATAGCCTAAATTGCTTCCTAGTCCTCAAGATTATGTTGTGATTAGTAAATAACTTTTTAAAAAATTGTCCAATGAGTGTTGGAGAGATGGCTCAGCACTTAAGAACAGGTACTGCTCTTCCAGAGAACCAGCGTTTGGTTCCCAGCGTTGGAAAGGTGACTCATAACTGCCTGAAACTCTGATTCCAGGGGATCCAATGCTTTCTTCTGGCCTCTGGCCTCTTGAGACTCCTGCACACATGTGATGCACAGAAATTCATGCAGGCATATACATACACATACACATAAAAATAATAAATGAATAAATAAGTTTTTAAAAAGTTGTCCAATGACAAAAAGGTAATTTTCATCTACTTTGACTCTTTTCCAGAACTACACCTGATGATTCTACTTGTTGCCATGTAGATGCCTTTAAGCACATCCACCTGAAAGAACAGAAATCTGAGATGAAAATATCCAATTCACAAGGTACTCATGGAAAGTGCCACAGTGATTATCTATTTTAAATTGGAATTTCACAGACAGGTGTGGTGGCAGAGGCCTGTAATCTCAGCACATGGGAGAGGTGTAGGGGGCAGGAAGATGACAGGACAAAGCCAGTCTCAGCTACACAGCAAATTCAGGGTTAGCCTGGACCACATGAGATCCTGCCTCAAAAAAGGGGAGGAGGAAGGGTTTCTATTCCTATCAGTAATGGAGCATAACTGACAGTTAAAGGCATGTATGTTTCATAGATTTTGTTGTTTTGTGTATAACATATTCAACATATTCCGTTCTTTTTTGTTTGTGACAGGGTCTCCCTGTAACCCTCCTGGTCTGGAACTTGCTGTGTAGACCAGACTGGTCTCCATCTCACAGATATCTGCCTACCTCTGCCTTCAGAGTGCTGGATTAAAGGTGTGCATTACCACCCCTAACAAATTCAAGTTCTTTTATGCAGTAGGGTTCTTAGGCTAGATCAAATGAGCTGAAAGACATGATTGATGCTAACATGTGGCATGGAAAGAAATGATTTTTGCTTCAGTTAATTTATCTTATTCATCTAAATTCCTTTCAACCACAAATTATTTGACCACTTTTTTTGGTACTAGTTAAGGAAATTATACATTTCATACCTAGCTGTTTGTATATATCAACTCATACTGGACTTCCCACAACATTTTATGTTGAGTAAACAATTTCATGCTAAGAACTTAAAAATGACCTTTTCTTTTTTCAATAAAAACTCACTGCTTAGAAAATTCATCACAAAACTTATACCTGGGTTTTGACATTTTAGGCTCAAACATGTACCTAAATAGGTAATAGATAGAAAGTAGGTAGTAGCAATCATTGCAAGAATGGAAAAGATTAAATTCAATAATCTCACAGTGTGCCTGTTACTTCAAGTACAACTCTTATAAACAAGGGTTGAACTGTTAAATGGACTGACACACTTAGGGGCTAGTGACAAACTGAACTAGAGAGATAACTCATGGACACAATCTCCCTAAATCTACTAAAAAAAGTAACTTCAAAACACCAAAAAGTTAAGCTTATAAAAAAATCCATTAAATGGTATTATCTCTAAAATAGATGCAGAAAAACTGTTTAAAACATAATGAGACTTAGAGAAAAAAAAGACCCTCTTATTATGGATGGAAAACTTCAGACTACACCTCTGCCAGAAACCATAAGACAAAGCTCACCAAAAGTAAAAACGCCCTTGGGTGATCAGAACAGAGCAGTACAAAACACTCAGCTAGGTGCACAGGATAAAGTCACATCAACAGATAAACATCAATCAATGTAGCCAGTGTTTTCCTTTGCCCTCCAGACCTTCATTTTAAATGATGTAACTCAAAATTTAAGACGACGTATCAAAATTTTAATCTGGAAATAAAAAGTAAATACATGATGTCATATATAAATATATGTATATATTTATATACATATATGTATAAATATATGTATGTAAATATATGTATAGTTTTTGTACTTTTGGGATAAAGGCTGAATTTATTTTTTAAGTGACCAATTCAAATGAATCAACCTCAGCCAGTCTTGAGAGGAAAGGAAGAGATTTACATAGGCAGTATTCAGGCTGTACTAGCGCAACCAGATTTGAAGGAAACTTAAAAAAATTAAGAGAAGTCTGAGAATGCAGTTTGGTGATGGATTATTGGCCTAGCATGTGAGGCTCTAGGTTCAATTTCTAGTACTGCAAAACACACAAATGAAACAAAGCAAAACTCAGTAAAAACAGACATGGTCACAATTACTGTAACACAGCTTGTGGGAGGTAGAAGCAGGAAGATCAGAGTTCGGAGTTATTCTCAGATATGTAGTGAGTTTGAAGTCAACCTAGGAAACCCTATCTCAAATAATAAATAAATAAGTTAAAGGGAAGTATTATATACGACTTTAAAGAAAAGCTTTGACTGGGTGTGGTGGTTCAGCTCTTTAATCTAGGACTCAGGAGGCATAGTCAGGTGGATCTCTTTAAGTCTGAAGCCAGCATGGTCTGCATAGTAAGTTCTAGGCCATCCAGGGATGCATAGTGAGACCTATCTCAAAATAAGCAAAAAGAAAGACAGTAAAGAAAGAAAGAAAGAAAAAAAGAAAGAAAGGCAAGCAAAAAAAGTAAAAATTCATATTTTTCTAGAAGACAAGGGCATAAAGAATGATTTTAAAAACTTCAAGAAGTAGGAGGGGCTGGAGAGATGGCTAGTGGTTAAGAGGGCTTGCTGCTCTTTCTTCTTCTTCTTTTTTGTTTTTTATAAAACAAGAGTTCAGTTCCCAGTATTCATGTTCAGCAATTCACAACTGCTTGTAATTCAGCTACACACACACACACACACACGCACGCACGCACACACGCACGCACACGTGCGCACACACACACACACACACACACACACACACACACACACACACACACTATGGAAAACAAGAAAAGACCTTTCTCTGCCAAAAGACTCTCATTGGGTGATTTTATGAGTGAAATTTTCAAACTTTTGAGGAAAGAGTATCCCATTAAATTTTATAAAACAAAGAAAAAGTTGGAAAGTTTTAATGCTGTTCTACAAAGTAGAATATTTTTGCTAAGAATAATACTAGGCAAATATTTGCGCATATTGGCACACACCCCCCTACAAATAATCTTTTCTGTGAAAGTAGGCACAAAGATGTAAACTAAAATACAACTAAATAACAGTGTACATCAAGCATGGGTTTGGTGTGAATGTGACTGAGATGCCTCCCACAGGTTGGATTGAATGCTTGGGCCCAGCTGGTGGTGCTGTCGGGGAGATGGCAAGTCTTTGGGAAATGGAACCTAACTGGAGGAAGCAGGTTGTTAGAAGCGAATCTTTGAAAGCTAGCTGTGGTCCTCTGTTCTTTCTCCTCTTTCTGCGTTCTATTCGCCATGACATGAACAGCCTCTGCTACACACTCCTACTGCCAAGATCTGCCTCACTAAGGACCCAGGGGCCACTGAGTCAATGACTGTTCTACCTTGTTTCTCCATTGCTGTGAGAAAATACTCTGACCAATACCAACTTGGGGGGGAAAGGGTTTATTTTGTCTTACATCTCCTGGGTCACAGTTCATCAGGGAACCCAGGGTAGGAACTCAGGGCAGGAACCTGGAGGCAGGAGCTGGAGCACAGGTCATGGAAGAACACTGCTTACTGGCTTGCTCCCCAGCTCCTACTCAGCCTGCTTTCTTATGCAACACAGGCCCACCTGCCTGGGGTGGCACCACAGGGGTCTGGGCCCTCCCATATCACACAACCGTGAAGAAGATGCCCCACAGACATGGCCATAGGCCAGTCCAATGGAGGCAATTCCCCAGTTGAGGCTTCCTCAACCCAAATGTGTCAAGTTGATACTAAAGCCATCCAGCAAAATGACTGTAGATGGGAACCTCTGAAACCATGAGTTAACTTTTCTTTCCTTTAAGTTGTCCTGTCAGGTATTTTGTCACAGTGATGAAAAGTCTGAAAAACACACCTACCATAACTGAGAAGTGGATACATAAAATGCTGGTTTTGTTTAATATTGAAAAAATATATTAATATGATATAACATATCATAGAAAATAAATGATCTGTATAGTGACAGGAAAGGCATTTATTGGATAAGATCCGAGATCTACTTTCATTTAACAACAACAACACACACACACACACACACACACACACACACACACACACACCTACCTTTTTAAAAGCAGTAATCAAGGGGGTGGAGAGATGGCTCAGCAGTTAAGAGCACTGGCTGCTCTTGCAGAGGACCAAGGTTTTATTCCCAGCACCCACATGGTGGCTAAAAAAGTCTCTAACTCCAATTCCAGGGAATTTGGTGCCCTCTTCTGACCTCTGTGGGCACTGCATGACGGGAGTGGATTTACACACATGCAGGCAATATACTCATACACATCAAATAATAATAATAATAATAAATAAAATATTTTTAAAAAGCAGTAAAGAAAGGCAATTTCCATAATTTACCAAAGGCCTTTATCAGAAATCATTGTGAAACATTGTATGCAATGGCTAACTACTTAACAGATTTTATTTAAATTGAACATACAAATAGGATTTTTAAAATGACTTATTTTTCGTTTGTGTGTGTGTGTGTGTGTGTGTGTGTGTGTGTGTGTGTGTGCCTCTTTGTCTATACAAGCACCATGTGTGTGATCTGCCTATGAAGTCCAGAAGAGGGTGACAGATCTCTTGAAACTGGAGTTACAGGCAGTTGTGAGCCACCATGTGGGTGTTGGGAGCTGAACCCAAGTCCTCTGCAAGAGCAGTTAGAGCTCTTAACTGATGAGCCATCTTTCTAGCCCTAAGACATTTTAATCTTATTTTATAGATCCTAACTAATTCATTAGTATAGAAGAAAAGAAGAGCTTTCAATATTAGGAAGGAAGAGCAATACTGTCATTATTTGCTATAATTAATGCAAGAAACAAAACCAAAAAACCAGTGGCACTAATGGGATCCTATGAGATGGCAGAAGTCAAATGTACAAAGCAAATACTCTGTGTATGAAAAATAATCAAATAGCAAGACACAGTGGAGCGTGCCTTTAATTGCAGCACTTGAGAGGCAGAGGGGGGCAGATCTCCATGAGTTCGAGGCTAGCCTGGTCTACAAAGTGAGTCCTAGGCCAGCCAGAGCTAGATAATAAGAACCTGTCCCCTAAACCCAGAGACCAACTAAAGAAACAAACAAAAGAGAAAAAATAACCAAAAATAGAAAATGAACTAGATACATGCAGCAAAATAACAAAACATGTAGGAATAAACTAAATAAACATTTATAGTCTGAATAAAGATAGCAATCGTGATGCTTGATGATGCATGGTGATGGTTCACACCTGTAATCTCACTCAGGAAGCCGAGGCAGGACTGTCATGAGTTCAAGGCCAGCCTGGCTACAGAGTGAGACCCTGTTTCAAAAATTAAAGAAGGCAATAAAGCTTTATGGGAGGGTATAAAAAGATCTGAATAAATGAAAAGGCGTTAAATACTGGAAGCAAAAATCCAGTGTTGCTAAGTGGTCAGTTCTCCTTAACCTAATTTGTAAATAAAATGTGATCTCAATTAAAATACTAACTGGACTTGAAAAATGTTCTCTGGCACTACACCATCTGTATGGTAGCTAAATTCCCAAGCTCTCTGACTGAACACAGTGAGGAGTTTGTTTCTTACCTCACATGTTCATCAAGACACCCTGGTAAGGATGACTTCCACAAGAACAAGATGATTCTGGAAGCGAGGTGCCCTCCATTCTGTGGGTCTGGCATCCTCCCGGGTCTTTCCATAATATACAAAAGTGACCTTTTCTGTATACCATGGTGGGAGGTGATGGGCTGAAAATTATTGTGAAAATGTTTTCCTGTATTTTCTAATGGTTCTTTTCTATTTGGGACTGGAACTGGTCCTCTGCAAGAACAGTGAGTGGTTTTAACTACTGAGCCATCTCTCCAGCCCTGTTTTTTTGTTTGTTTGTTTGTTTTATTTTTAAACATTTATTCCTTGCAGTAGAATGAAATCTGAAAGTAAAATTTTGTAAGTTTCATGATATATTGAAATGACCCAATAATGCAATGTAAAACTTAAGCACTTACTATTCAGCAATAGTATCCTATTGTCAAGCAAATTTTTAATACAAACTTGTTGAATGAATGAATAGCCAAACTCTTCTGCAAAATGCTAAACTCTTGAGTCCTGTGGGTTACTATTTATATCTAAGTGGTCCCACTCATTAAGTATTTGCTAAATTTGGGTACACCCACTAAACTCTATCTCTTATTTATTGCCATCATTTCTCTTTTCTTTTTTCTTTTATGACAGCCTTGAACCTTTGCCTAAAAATTCATTTATGTTATGGAGGTAGAAAACGCAAAGCCCCCGTAACGTATCTCATCGACAGAGGTTATCAGTGCATATAAGGAAACAATATTTCGTGGCATACTCTGGCTTTTCTTCCTAATGAGGTAAAGCTAATAATGTAAAATGAATCTATAAATCATCTTTGTGTTCTAAGTTGTAAGATAATATTGAATTTTAGAGCTTATAAGCTTTCCCTTGCTTTGGGAAATCAGTTTTAATTTGAACTGAAAATCTAATGGGTACTGTTTCTTGTTTTTAGAGAATATTGCATTTAAAAGACAAGGGCTTTGCTTTCAATTAGAAGCACATCTATCACATTTGAGAGAAATCCGGAGCCTCTGGAACATACTGTGACAAATCCAGTGCACTTAGCAACTGAACGAGCGTGGGCTGTGTATGTGGAGCCTAGTGACATGAAGAAATCAATTTGCAGAGGGGTGGTTTCAGATTTGCAGGGTTCTTTTTTCCCAAGGTGTTGTGAAGAGGTGTTGAAGTCACAAAGCAATTAGAGAACGACACCCATTTATCACTGCATGTTTAATATTCTGTAGCTCAAATTTCATTACATATTGTTTTCCATCCCAGTTTTCTTAAGATTCCAGGAGAATAAATCACGGCTGAGGACATACGTACAAGACAAAGACTCTGTCTACAGAGTCTGTCTCCGATGTACCTTTGGACAGATCTTTTTTCAGGACAATTTCCTATAATGGATGGACACATGGAAGTACTCAGAGGTTTGGGAAGTCATGATATTTTCTCTTCTGAGATACAGATATAATGCATACACCTAAGCTGTCATATTAGATGATTAGATAGTTCCTAAAAATACAGGAAGAAAAAGGCCTGGAATTTTTTTCATTAATAGAAGCATATGAGAAAACTAATATCAAATGAGGTATCAAGCTTTCTTTTTCTTTGCCTCTTTCTTTTTTGACAGGGTCTCATTATGTAGCCCAGGCTGATCTCAAATATATGATCCTCTTGCCTCAGCCTCCCAAGTCCTGGAATGACAGGCATACATGTGTGTCACTATACCCAGCAAGGTGCCAATATTTTTGAAGCAGGAAAGAAAGTAATGTTTAACATGCTCCCCCAATACATCAACCATTGCTCCCCTGTCTATTGCTGGCTTACAGCATCAGAAAACAAACTTGGCTGCTTCCTGTTCTCTCTCTGCAGAGGAGAGTTTCTTAGGAGTCTATCCAGAAACAAAGACAGGAAGGCAGTTGAACCGTGGAAGGGATTAGAATCAGGACCTGAAAACTCATGTGATGGGGGAGAATCCTTTCTGCAGCTTTTGTTTCTCTAAGACATTGTGTTTTGTTTCCTAAGTCAGCTTTTTGTGCTTGGCATCTGTGCTAGTTACTTTTCTGTTGCTCTGATAAAATACCACAATCAGAAGCAACTTAAGGAAGAAACTTTATTTTGGCTTATGGTTCTAGAGGCGATAAGAGTCCATTGTGGTGGGGAGGCATGTGGCAGGCTTGGTGGTAGGAGAAAGAAGCTGAAAGCTCACATCTTCAGTCACAAACATCAAGCAGAGAGTGAGCTGGAAGTGGTCATAGCAACACAGAAGTACTAATGCATTTGGTGCCTATTGTTTCTTTTTGAACCTGGGATGACATATTCTTGATATGAGTGATTTTTCTTTTTATGTAACTTGGATATTTTGGCTATTATGAGATTCTAGATGCCATTTGAAATTTTTATTTTTCAGCTTCCTCTGATACTCTGGCAGAGGAAAGGGGGTGACACCGCATTATTATCCAGTATGAGTGAAAGTCTGACATCCCCATTAAGCTTCCCTTGGCATGCAATGGAGAGAGTTCTTCCTTACCGCTGCTTGGTCATGGAGCTAATCAGGTCTCTGTTGGTATTGTTAGTTTTGTGAGGGACAGGAGAACCTTGTCATGGCTTCCCATACTCTGATGCCATTGGAGAATGATGGTGAGAGTCTTGATCCTCTACCAGGCTTCTGGGGACACCACACCAGCCACGAGAAGATGAGCTTCATCACCAGCAGGTGAAGGTGGATATCATGATGCCTCCCTAAATCTTATGTGGAGGTGGGCTGAGCACCTTTCACATCCTAGTAAGAATGAAAAGTCCTGGCTTCTCATTTGGCATCTGCTGAAGGTGTCAAAGACAAGAATTGCAATTGTTTCTTTGGTGTTATGTAGAACAGAATGGCTTCCCTTTGCATCTTTGGAATCTTGCTAACATGACCCTAACTTGTTCCTTTCTTTAGAAGGAAAAGGCTTTCCTTGATACTTTTTTTTGTCCCCTTTGGTGTGGCTTTAGCATCTTATCTAGAATACACGAAGCTGTGCCTTGGATCCCATCTCCCTCCGACACATTTCAGAGTATTTATTTATTATTTCATATAGCTCAGGCTAGCCTTGAGGTTGCCATATAGTCGAGCATGGTCTTGAACTCCCAATCCTCCCTCCTCTGCCTCCCAAGTGCTGAAATTACAAGTGTGGGCCACTGATCCCGGCACTTTCATATTTGTGTGTGTGTGCGTGTGTGTATATATGTATGTGTGTATTATACTTAATAGAAAGAATAAGGAATATATATATATTTCCCATTTTTCTTAAACAAAATTCCTCATAAGGTATCTTGAGAATTTGGTGTGGACAATTAGCTAGAAAGGAGGCTACAAAGCCAAAAAGGGGACAGTAAGACAACCCGGACATTAATGACTAATAACATGCCAGAGAGAGAAAGAGAGGGAGACAAAGGGAGGCCAGGAGCTGTTCCAGAGGGCCTGCCCAGTGGGATGATGTCCAGCATCACAAAGAAGGCTGGGAGGAGGGAATTACTGCCCAAGGCTCTTGGGAACGGGAAGAAAACACTGCTTCTCTTTTTGAACCCTCACATTTCTCCCCAGTGCTTCTTATTAGCAGCAGCAGGAAACCTGGGAGATCAGATTGAGGGCGGGGTGGGAAGGGTAGGATCTGAAGACAGGCATATGTCTAGCACTTTCCCCTTCACTGTTGAGTAAACTGAAGTACAGCGAGTGTTATGTAACTTGGTTAGAATTCCACAGCAAGGAGGTGATGGTGCCAGATGTCAATGAGTTCACAAAGACTCGTATCTGTAGTCTTGTACCTCAGGTCACTGGGAGACCTTGAGGAGGCAAAGGTGTTATATCTCCTGGGTTTGGAGAGTTTAGTATCAATTTTTATTTCTCCTTTAAAAACATAGGAGGCAGGAACATCTCCGTGAGACAGAGGTCAGCCTGATCTATGTTGTGAGTTCCAGGCCAGCTGGGCTACAGGGAAGACCCTGTCTCAAAAGACCAAAAAAAGCAATGAAAAAAGATACAATTACTCTGTAATAAATACAGAAACCTGTACCCCTCAGTATCTCCAAAACCCAGTGCACCTTTGTGCCGACTAGAATAAAATAAATAAATAAATAAATAAATACAAATAAATAAACCACAGGAAACAGAAATTAGTGACTAAAACCAGAAATCTGATATATTAACCTGAATGTATTTGGCATAATAGGGGAAGTTCTGAAGTCATGAGAGGTTCCATCAAGCATCGTATTTTCTCTGACACCTTATTTTTTTCCTTTTTTATGATTTTTATGTGTGTGTGTGAGTGTAAAAGTGTATGTGTGTGCACATATGTGTGTATGTGTGCATATGCATGCATACATGTGTATGTAGTGTTGTGCATGTGTATGCATGTATGTGTCTGTATACATGAATAAGTATGTAAGTATGTATGTGTGAATGAATGTATATGTTTGTGCATATGTGTATGTATGCATGTGTATATATGTGTGTGCTGTTGGAATCCAGGGTCCTGTGCATGCATGCTAGGCAAGTCACCAAGATACTTCTCTAGCTTCTTAAACTTACTTGTTAACTTTATCCCCTAACACATTTGTTTTTAAAATATATTTAAAAATGAAGGCGTAGCATGTTATGAATAGTGCCCTGGCAGCATGCCCCATGGGCAGGAAGGCTGTTGTGCTGTTTGCTTACAGGAATGATTTCATTGTTTCACTGCTGACTCACAGTAAGATCCTTGATACTTTTGTGATTTGAAAGAATAAGAACAATGGTGAATGGGGAGGAGAGAAAGAATTTCACTGTGGGTAAATTGCAGGCAGAGAAACATGGAGAATATAAAAGTGGAGCATGTGGAAACTGACTCTTAATATTAGACAAGTCCATTCCCAGAGAGAGACATGATTTTTTTTCCAGGGCTACAAGGACCCCAGGTCAAAACCAGGGCTCTGAATTATCAGGGATGAAACTATTTATAGAACTACACAATGAAGAGTGATGGAGACCTGAGGAAAGCTATCAACATGTAACACAGTTTGACTTGCAGTTGGAAAGATCATTCCTGACATTATGAAGAATGAGTTGAAGAGAAGTTAAACTAGATTGGAAAGGTTAGTCAGAAGGCTTTTGTAGAAACTGCCTTGAAAGGTCATAAAGGCCTGTGCTAAGGCTATACTCTGGAGATGGAGCAGAGAAGGAGGCTAGAGTAGAGTTGTCCAGCACAAATTTCATGTGGTCTGGTGGTTACATGAAGAAGTAAAAAATAAACAAGTAGAATTAATTTTAATATTTTATTTAATTTAACTTGTACAAAATATTGACATTTAAAAAAGAACATCACTGTGGGCTGGAGAATGGCTCAGTGGTTAAGAGCACTAGCTGTTCTTGCAGAGGACCAGGATTTGAGTCCCAGCACCCACATGGCGGTTAACCACTATCTGTAACTCCAGTTCCAGGGAAATTTGACACCCTCTTCTGATCTCTGAGGTCACTGCAAGACACAGGTGCACATACATACATGCAGGCAATACACTCATACATATAAAATTTAAAAACAGTAAATAAAATCTTTAAAAGAATCATTACTGGAAAAATGTTTATTTGATTTTTGTACAAAAATTTAAAATTTGTCATGTATGTTACACTTACAGCACATCTCAATGTGAACTAGCCACATGTACTCTTCACTGAGGCCCCAATGCAGTCAAGCCGATACAGCGAGCATCTGAGCACTCAGCAGTCACATGTGGCTACTGACTGCATTATAGATGTGGAGTCTGGGACTGAAGAAAGGATGGAGGGATTAAAAGATTTTACTGTTCTTTGCAATAGTGGCATCCAGTGACAGGATCAAGGTGTGAGTTGGGGGACTTCAGATACTTCACCATTTCAATCAAGTTCCTCAAGGCAACAAATGACTATAAAATGTAAATAAAGTCTATGTGATTTCTCCAAAGATGCAGTTTCAAAACTGCTTTCTTTATTATGTTTAAAATATTTTATTTATTATTTTTATTTTATTTTATGTGAATGAGTGTATTGCCTGCATGTATGTGAGTGCACCCATGTCATACAGTGCCATGGAGGTCAGAAGAGGGCTTCATATCCCCTGGAACTGGAGTTATGGACAGTTGTTAGCTGCCAGTTGATGCTGGGAATCAAACCCTGGGTCCTCTACAAGAGCAGCCAGTGCTCTTAATTGATGAGCCATCTCTCCAGCCCCAAAACTACCTTCTGAAGTCTTCCTAGCCTATTGCTATACCAGCCTTCTTTAGTATGAAAATTCTAGCATCAATTATCTTTTAAAACAAAGAAAATCGGGGCTGAAGAGGTGGCTCAGTGGTTAAGAGCACTGACTGCTCTTGCAGAGGACCGGGTTTGATTCCCAGCACCCACATGGCGCTACAAACTGTCCTTAACTCCAGTTCCAGGGGAATCCAAAGCCCTCTTTTGACCTCCGCAGCATTGCATGACACGGGTGTACATGCAGGCAATACACCCATACACATAAAATAAAAATAACAAATAAAATTTTTTTTAAAAAGACAAAGAAAAGGAACAAGTTGGAGAAAGCATTGGTTGCTGTTAGTTGGACTTATTGAGGGAGAACTAGGAAAAGGTGAGACAGAGAAGGATTGCCTGATTTTCGTAGAAAAATGACAGCCATCAAACTTTGGGGTTCTGTAGGATTCAAGGAGAATTGTTTCTCCTCTTAATGTGATAACAACATCAATAGTAGTTAGCATTCTTCTTGATTGCAAGAACCAGAAGTGCAGTTGTTATACTTTCTATTTCTTGTTGTGTGCATCATGATTAAAAGGCTCAGAGAGCCATATGCTGGAGTTTTCTTTTTGGTTTCAAATTTTTTTTATTTCTATTTGTTTATAATGCCTAATAAAATGTGATTGCCATGTAAATATCATATTGAGAAAATAACGCAAAAAATAAATGTGCATGTCTGGTATAGATGCCACCCCCGTCCCTGATTCCCGCCCCCCTCTCTGCCCTGTTTCCCCACTCTACCCTTCCTCCATTTATAATCCTTCTTTCCCTGTCATAGTTCATGTGCTTGGATGCCCCATCACCCACCCTTAAAGTATCTTTTCCTTTATCTCATGTGCTTCTTTCAAGTTTCCTGGCTTCTTCCCACACTTGCTCCCACTCAAATACACATATTTAACCTTCAGAAGCTAAGAATTAAACACCCAAAACCTCTCAAACTGGCTACTAGTAAATGGGCAAATAAACTGAACATACAAATCTTAGAAGCATAAATGGCCAATAAATATTTTTAGAAGTCTTCAACATCCTTAAAGAAATGCAAATTTAAACTACTAGCCAGTCAAAATGACTATCATCAAGGAAACAAATGACAACAAATGCTGGTGAGGTGCTAGGAAAGAGGAAAGTTTATTCACCATTGGTGCGATTGGTAACTGGTGCAGCCTTGGTGGAACTCTATGTGAAGACTTCTCAAAAAACTAAAAATAAGCTGAGCATGGTTATGCATGCTTACTATAGAGATATTTGCACATCCAAGTTTATTACATTGTAGTTTTCTGACTGACTCAAGTCAGAACAACAACAACAAAAATGTACTACATTCCTTCAGGTTGGTGACTAGTGCTGATTCCTGTGGAAAAATTCTAGTTTGCATAGATTATTGATGTACAACCAGAAGGTTTGATGTCAAGTAAAATCTTTACTTCTGTGAACACAGTATTATACAACAGACTGGAGCCTAGGTCCTTTTGCTTCCCAGTGTGCTTCCATTCTACACCTAAACTTTTCCTTGGGATGAACCAATATCCTGGATTGCAGCGTCTCTAGTTTTTCCTTTCACTTCCTGTCCTGTCCTTAACTGGGAGTTTTAGTCTTAAATTCATATTTAAGGATGGAAGTTGGGGATAGAAGAGATGGAGAGGCATGCTAAGACATTAGTTAAATATGCCTATTTTGAAGGTTCATGTAAGACCTTAAATCTTGGTGCTGTCTTAAAATATCATGAATGACAAAATACTTTCTGTCCTTTGAGATTCCATAAACAGAGCCAATAGTATATAGTTCAAGAATGTGTTTCTAAATACATCAAATGACGCAGTTAGTTTGTATGTCTTGTCTACTTAGGAAGTTTTTGTTTTAGGATTGTAGGATTGCTCTTATATACCTGTATTTTTATGCTTTAGGTAGAAAAATGTTTCCTTTTTCACAATGAAAACAATATGCATTCATTGTAGAAAACCTGGAAGGTACAGAAAAGAACAAAGAACAAAGGTTCTTTGTGATCTCATCTTCCTGGATAACAAACTGTGAATAGATTTACAGTAAATTAACTTCAGAGTTTTAAATTAACTTTTATTCACCCAACTAGTGCAGGAAAGTTTTTGTTAAATAAAAATAATACAAATAAGTTTAACGTCACATTGGATCCCTTATTGTCCAGATGTAGCTTCTTTTAATGAGACGGTCTCCCTGCAGCCCCAGCTGGCCTGGAACTCACTATGTAGACCAGGCTGGCTTTGAATTCAGAGATCCACCTGCCTCTGCCTCCCAAGTGCTGGGTCTAAAGGTGTGCACTACCACGCCCAACTTTTTTTTTTTCTCAGTAGTTTTTAAAGAGCTTAACACCTCCATTCTCATTTTGATTCAGAGTCACTTCTCACTCATAAGGTATACAAACATTCACATGAGCACAAATATTATGGTTTCATTGTGTGGTACTTTTTTTTGGTCTTTCTGAGACAGGGCTTTTAGCCCCAGCTGTCCTGGATTCACGATGGAGACCAGGCTGGCCTGGAACTCACAGAGATCTGCCTGCCTCTGCCTCCTGAGTGCTGGGATTAAAGGCATATGCCACCATGCCCGGCTTTTTTTGTTTTTTAAAATTATTTTTTCTCTAATTTTTGTGAATTTCATACAGTATATTTTGATTATATGTAGAGTCCCTCCATTTTGGGGGGCTGAGAGGATCTCCATGTAGCCCAAGTTGCCCTGGAATTTACTATGTAGACGAGGATGACCTCAATCTCACAGAACTCCACCTGCCTCTGTCTCCCAAGTACTGGGATTAAAGGTGTGTACCAATCATTGTGTGCTACTTTCCTATAGGTAAACATTAGCACATTCTTTGCAACATTCTGTGTTTTTTTAAAAGACAGTCCTAAAAATCTTTTCGTGTCAGAACAACAACAACAAAAATGTACTACATTCCTTCAGGTTGGTGACTAGTACTGATTCCTGTGGAAAAACTCTAGTTTGCATAGATTATTGATGTACAACCAGAAGGTTTCTAATGCTTTATTATTATAAGTACATAATGCTACCAATAAACATGCTGTATGTTCTATATACTTCTATATATGCATCTTTATACATATATGTGCATAACTACCCAAAGGTGATTTCTAGAAAGGACATTTCTGAGTCATATGGTATAGCTTAGGAGATGGGGCTGACTGCTTCTACAAAGACCTCCAATCCTAACACTTTAAAGAAGAAAAAAGACCTGTTTTTCTGTCACACAGTGATTTGTGTGTGGCTTCATAGTGTTAGGAAGCCAGCTGCCTTGGTTCCTGCTCCTCTCTTTAGGTCACTGCATTGCATGCATTAGCATCAAAGCATGGCGTGGACTGGGCACACTTCTGCCTTGGATTTTCTATCTTCACTTATGGAAGAGTCCTCCATCACTTGAATCTTTCCCTTAGAGAAACTGGCATTCTGGGTTGCAAGGTCCCCACACATATTTCTCTTTCCTGTTTGCATATTCTAGTACCTGCTGCAGGCACTGCCCTCCAGCATCGCAGGCTTGGTTATCCACCTGAGGCCTTTGTCTGGAGTTTCTGGTTCCTTCCCCTGCTTTTGAAGTAGGGTCAAATACATCATATCACAAAACATGAGGCTTGTCATTCCCAACAGATGCCTAAGGGCCCAGGTGATCCAACCTGGAAGTGTGGAGGTGACTCCTGACCAGGAGGAAGGCAGCAGGTATACTTTGTCTCTATCTCCTTACATACTCTGAGATATGGCACATAGCTGGTGGGAGTTATCCCACATGGTGGAGCAACTGGCTATGCTTCTTCCTGATTCACTGGTCTGCACTGTATTTCTTTGCCATTCATTCCTGTTTTGCTTCCCTTTCTCTCATTCCTGTTTCACAAGAATTCTACCAGCATTTAAAACAGCACTTAAGTCTATTCTTCATATTCATTTTTGGGGGAACCTAGATTAGCACAGTAGGAATGAAGGATTAAAAAAGAATCCTTAGAGGGTTGAAGAGATGGCTCAGTGGTTAAGAGCACTGGCTACTCTTGCAGATAACCTGGGTTTGGTTTCCAGCACCTACATGACATCTCACAACCATCTATAACTCCAGTTCCAGGGGATCTGATGCCCTCTCAAGGCCTCTGTGGGCATTGCACACATGTGGTGCACTTACATACATGCAGGCAAAACACTCATTTGCACAATATAAATAAATAAAAATTAGAAAAAAAAGAGTTTACAATAAAAGGAATCATCAGAATGGGATTCTATAGCTGAATCACCCACCTGTTTGAGAGCAACAGGAACCTGATTATCAAGGTCAGTTGACAATTTAAGGTATGCTTCAAAAGACAGACTGTGTCTATTACAGCTTGAGGCAAATGCAGTTTAAATTTTTCTGAAAGCCTCACCTAGAATCTGATTATATAGCAGATATTCCAGAAGTAGGGCCCAGAAATATTAAGTGGAGACATTTACATACACAAGCCTAAGAATTTTGAGTTCCTAAATTCCTCTAAGCCTTCCAGGCTGGCCAAAATAGCCCCTAACCACTTGCTAGAGAAAAACAGTTTCTGCTGGCCTGGGGGGATATACAATGACCTAATCTGAAGCAGGTGCCTCTCAAGATCAGGCTTGTTTTCCTCAAAATATACCCTCAACATACTTGATTGCCTCCTGGCTGAAAAGCAAGGTCAGGTTTCAGCACAGCCTGCGCAGGAAATTACAAGCTCTGCTTTGAGCAGAAATAGACCACATGCCAAAGGAACTACAGGATCCAGCATTTAATAGGCATTAGCTGAAACCAGAGGGAATATGTGTTAGAGTGTATCTTGAATACAGTAGTTCCCCATTATCCATAGTTCTCATTGGTAGAAAGGGAGACAATATTCAGCAGAACCTTAGAGGATCTTTAAGCTCTGAGCTTCGAGCTACAACATGGGTGAAAGACACAAGGTGGGAGGGATCTGAAACTGTCCCCCCACCAAAGTATTGAATTAGAGGCAAAGTACGCTCCGGATGTACAGATACAGCTATCCACAACTACATTTCATTGGCAAGGATTTTAGGTTTGGGAAGCTTAGGAACTCTGCACTCTGTATAATGTTGTTGATCTCTTTGTGGTATATCCAGACTCCATTGACATCCACTGGTATCTAATACTAAGCAAACCTGTTTAGTTTACCCAAGAAGCATCTTTATTTGGTCTTTCCATCAGTCTGAACCTGCAGATGATATTTATCAATGTGTTGCACACACAATAGGTCATGCATTGCAAATATCTTTTCTCAGTGGGTGGCTTGTTATTGTACTTTTGTTTGGGTATGTTTCATCCTTCTAAATATTTATCTGCTGTATTCAAGTTAATCAGTATTTATCTTTCTGTCTTTTACTTTTGTAGATTTTAGGACAGCTTCTTGTTCAAGACCATAAATACACTCTATTAGAATTTTTACTATTCTTACACTCATATATAGTATAATATAGTTCTTATATAAATTACAAGGTACTCTCTGAACCTCTCTTTGCTTTGTTGGTAAGGATCTTGTTTCCTCCTGATTCTACTTCAGTGTCTACTCGTGTTTTTAGTTTGACTTCTTCTCTGTCTGTTGACTATATAATTATTGTAATGATCTGTGGGGCTTAAGATGTAATCTTCAGTCTATCTTTAATTCTGCTATAAGAATGTCCTTCTTAAGTATATAAAATGCAAACTGGGTCGTATACTTCTCTTCTTAGGGATGTTCCATGATTCCCAACTAAATTATTCTAAATAGCAAGCATTTGCATAGCATGTCCTATGTGGCTGCCACTGTTTTATGGGGTTTACATGTTTTAATTAATTCATTCTAAACAAAACGGACTGTGAGGTCTTAGAGATGAACAAAACAAGGCACAATGAAGTTAAGTACATTGGAAGAATTAAGGATTCAAATCATACTTTCTGGTCCCATAATTTGAACTGTGTATGTGTGTTTGTGTGTGTGTAAATGTGCCTGTGGAGGTCAGAAGTTGACGATGGGTGTCTTCCACTACTGCTTTCCATCTTATCTTTTGAGACAGGGTCTCTCACTGAGCTCATATCTTACTAATTGGCTAAACTGGCTGGTCAGAGGGCTCTAGGAATCCTCCCCTGAGTGCTAGTTAGGGATGTGTGTGACCACACTCAGTTTCTACTTGGGTGTTAAGGATCTGGATTGGCTCCCATACTTTTACAGTAGGGACTTTACTAACTTGAGCCATCTCCCAGCTCCCTGGGCCTTTAATTTCCACATTATACAGATAGCCATTGACTTATGGCTTACATTTGATAAGCCTGTGACAAGTTGAAGCTGGCATAAGGTAAAAATGCATTTAGCACTCTTAGCACCGTAGGTGTGCTCAGAACACTTACATTAGCTGATAGTTGGGCAAAGTCAACTCCCTTCAAAATCTGTTTTACAATGTGTTGTATAACTCATGTGATTTACTGACTACAGTACTGAAAACGACCATCAAAACCATCATATGGGTATGCTTTTCCACCAATGTAAAGCTGAAAAATCCTTAAGTCAAACCATCATCGGTTGGAGAGAGTCTACATGCTTTTTCTAGCCAAGGAGCTCCACTGAATACAAAACAAAAATTTCTGATCACAGTCTTCCAGCTACTTGCTGTTTGATCATGTTCCCCTTCTACCTCATCATGTGCTTCTTGTCCTGGTGCTAGGTAACCACAGAGAACAGGCAAAGCTCTGTTGCTAGGATCTTTCTGCTAATGAGTCCTAGATCCAGTCCAGAGCTAAGCCATCACCTCCATGGCACTCCTTAGTTCCCTCCCCAGTCCCAAGCTGCATCTTGGGACTTCTATAACACCTCTAGACCTTATCACTACACATTCCCCAGTGTGCCTTTTCACTGTGGCTAGTTGCTGATGATGTCACCTACTTCTCATAGGGAATGTGTGTGCTCATCTGTAAACTGTATGGACACGCAAAGAAACCGGTGCACATAATTGAATGAATGGGTGGAAAAATGACAACAAACTTAAACCAATGTATTAGCTGGAGGTGGGAAAGGGAGATTTCTGTAAGGACCATACATGTCTGTGTGGGACATTTCAAGTGATTAATAGCTAAATTACTAATAGAAAAAACACTGACATTATTTATTATTTCCCTGATGTAACTTTAGAAAGAAAAGACTCCTGAATGAGTGGAAAGAATCTCTACAGCCCGCAAAGGCATTGATTATAAGTAGCAGCGATTTACATTATTTATGAGGAAGCTATTTACATTGCTTAGCCCTGTCAGACACAGTAGATGCCTTGCTCCGTTCTTTCATTACAGGGAGAAGAATAAAGAGAAGTGACATGGAAAAAGAAAAGATATTGTAATGACTGCATCTCATTAAAAGAAAATAACATCTCTAAAATGTTCTTAAAAACCCTCTCAAATATAATTTAGACGGAACAAAATGGAAACTTCCATCTTGCTATAATGGTGATTCAGAATATAACACCATTAAAATATTCAGACAAGTTTCCAAAAACCACTGCAAGTGAGGCATTGTTAACTGAAGTGTGTGCAAGAAGGAAAGATGACTAAGATGCAATGTTTCATAATTCAAGTATTTGAATTTAATTACTCACATTTTCTTTTACCAGTGACTTTGAAATCTGTACAGTATGAGAAAGGTCGTTTACAAAATAGCAGCCAAGCCAGGAAAGGAGAAAGCCTACTTGGTTTTTTAAATTTTCTTTCCTCTTCTTTGGCCACTTTAATTTAATTGAATCCTGCTGTTTCACTTTCATCACTATAATAGATCACTCTGAGTGGCAAATTGCACAGGCTTTTGATCTGAAGTGGACATGCCTGCTATGTGAAAACAAGGGAAAAAATGAGAATTTACAGTCAATTTTTAAAAAGAATCTATTAATATTTTTTGGTAGCCACTTCATGCGTACATTTCCCTCCTTTGGTCTAAATTCTTTAAAGTTTTAAAAGTTTTTACTGCCCACCTTCAGAGAAGATAAAATTTTTGTGAATCAAAGGATGGAGTCTGCATCTTGATTGGAGAATTGGACGCTGACAGTGAGGTGTTCTTGCATTTCACAGATTACCTAGAAGCTCCTTCGGCCATAATTACCTGCCTCAGGCAGCAACCTCACTGCCACACTTCCTTCAAAGAATATTGGGGTACAGTACATAGGACTTATTAGGTTGGCTTTATAAATTAGTACTGGCCCACAAACCCTACAAGATATTAGGTGAGGACTGAAAGAAATAAGACTGCGAATTAATAAGCTTATTAATATTAAATGGCTGTCACCTGTATTTTTAATTTTTTTTTTTGTCTTTTTGGAGACTTGGTTTCCCTGTAGCCCCAGCTGGCCTGGAATTTGCTCTGTAGACCAGGCTGGTCTTGAACTCACAAAGATCTGCCTGCCTCTACCTCCAGAGTGCTGGGACTAAAGGCATGCACCACCATGCCCGGCTTGTATTTTTAATTTTTAAAATTTTATTTATTTAATTTTATGTGAAGAAGTCTTTTGCCTGCATGTGTATGGTGCACCCATGGCCTGCAATGCCCATGGGGGACAGAAGAGGGCATTGGAGCCCATGGGTTTGGAGTTAAGGACGGTTGTTAGTCACCATCTGGGTGCTGGGAACTGAACCTGGGTCTTCTGCAAGAGCAGCCAGTGCTCTTAATCACTGAGCCATCTCTCCATCACCTGTATTTTTAAGTGTGAAAAAACTGGTAACAGTGTTCAGTGTTAAAGACCTAGTTTTTGAAGCTGTCACACGTTTCTCGTTTTTTCATGATTTTTGTCATTGAATAGTTTATAAACAAAAGTAGGCCCCCTAGTTGAAGCTCAGATCCTAAATTAACACATTTGACTCTAGATGTGGCCCATGAAAAGAAGGGAAAGAACTTTTCCTGGTATCAGACATTTCCCTTGAGGCCTATAGTTTATCCTATTAGAAGTAAAAATCTCATAAGATCCCTACTTAAAAATGCAGAAGTATGGGGGCTGGAGAGATGGTTCAGCAGTTAAGAACACTGGCTGGGTTCGAATCTCAGCACCTACATGGCAGCTAACAACTGTCTGTAACTTCAGTTCCAGGGGATCCCACAGCCTCTTCTGTCCTCTGTGGGCATTGCATGACATGGGTACACTTTACTTACATGCAGGCATAACACTCATACATGTAAAATAAAAATAATAAAATATTTTTAAAATGCAGAAGTATTTTGAGAGTTAACACTTTAAATCATTAGCATGTGTTAATGTCAAAGAGTTAAAGTTGAGTAAAATGCACACTAATTTAGAATACAGTGATATTTAGGATAAGGCTGGAGTATAAGTAAATAAAAATGATCATGATTATTAGCGGCACAGACATCTACCCCACAGTTATGGATCTGAAAATGCAAAAAGAGGGAAAAGAATGTAGCGGTCATGGGTGTGTCATTCTTAAACTGCTTGTCAGAGACTTCGCTAATTTCAGTTTGATTAATAAGCTTCATTTGGGGGCATCATCGATACGGTTTATTCTTTCTAAGCACCTGTGTTGGAGCGCAAACTAGGACCCTGACCTCTGCCACTGCGGCTTGCTTTCTAACCCTGTTCAAATGATTTATGACCTCCCTAAAGTAGTTTCTTAAGCTGAGAAACAGTGGAGATATGAAAAGTAGATAAGGTGCGAAATCGTGATGCTTAAATGAGAAAAGTGGTGTTTTAGAGGCATAGAGCAATGCTTGACTCCAACCACCGTCGCCAGGGCTCGGCGATTCACAAGAAGCAGTCAAATAGAAAAATAGTATGTCTAGATTTGTGATGGTAATTTTGGGGCTCTAGTATTTACTTTCTAGAGCTGCTTTGCTTGTGCATGCCTGTAATCCCACACTCAGGAGGCCGAGGCAGGAGGATAGTGAGTTCGAGGTCAGCGTGGGCTACATAAAGAGACCTATCTAAAACCAAAAACAACTTCCCGAACCAAACAAAAAGAAACAAGGTGCTCGTGTTGGCACGTTATACATTAGTGCCAGGGGACTACAGAACATTAATGGACTTTACCTTTTCTTTGCATTTGTTTATTTGCTTATTTGTTTATATGGTTTTGTGTATGTGTGTGTGTGTGTGTGTGTGTGTGTGTGTGTGTGTGTGTGTGTGTGTGTGTAAATAGTCTTTTTTGAGCATCATGCCTATCTGGGCGGTTCCTTCTTCCTTGTCCTCCAGGGATCGCTGTGTTTCCGGGGTAGCATGCGGTTGGCTTGGTTGCCACGAGACCGTTGCCAGGCGACTGCGTGTACACACGCTCCCGGAGGCCAGGATCCCACCGACATGGCGTCGCCAGACGTGAAGTCCAGCTCGGCGTCCGATGAGTCTACAGAGACGTCGGTGTCGCCGCTGGAGCTGCCCCCGACGCCGACGCCGACTTCCGCGGCGGTTGCGAAGTCGCCGTCCGAATCGAAGGCGAGCTCGACCGGCGCGCCGCTGCACTGGGTCTGCTCCGAGGATTCGCTGCCCGCCGCCGCCTTCTACGGGCCTTTGGACGCTAAAAACCCGCTCCTAGCCTCCTGCGAGAAGGAGATACGGGAGCTTTTAGGCTTTATGAAGACGAAGAAGGCTCTAGCCACCACGGAGGAACAGAAACATGAGTTCCATCGGCGGTGGTAAGCGGGAGGAACGCTGGGGAGGGCCCCAGGAGATGCTGTGAGGACCATATGAGGCTGCTCGGCTTGGGGCAGCGTGTGGAGCCCGGGCCTGGTGCAAGTCCTGGAGACGCAAGCGCGGGAAGTGGAGATTCGTCACTATTACCATCCTTAATTCCTGGTTCTTGTTTTATCTTCCCTCTCAGAGCAAAATAAAAAGCGTCACAGAAATGCTACATAGGTCACCGTATGGTCTCAGCCTTCTCTTGACCTCTTTTGGCTCACTCGTGTTACACAACTTTTCTGTTCTGTAGAGATACGGAGACAAAAGACTTAAGTTTGAGGAGGCTTAGGTTCTTGAAGAAGTTAGATCTTGATGCCATCAAATCTATCACCTTGTGAACATGTGCATGTTATTCTTTTTTTTTTTTTTTTTTTTTACATCGGGATTACAAAGACTTTTTTTTTTTGACTTCGTGGCTCATTCTGCACATCCGATTGCCTTTCTTTTTCTTTCTTTCTTTTTTTTTTTTTTTTTTGGTTCGTTTCTTTCACCATCTTATTTCTATGAGCCACAAGCTGTATTTGTGATTCGCTTGTCTGTGTTACTATTTTTCTTGGTCAAATACATTGCAAAGTGAATAGTTACAGGTGTAGGCAAGCAGTAACTAATACCAGACTAGTTTTTTGTTCAAGCATTTAATGCGAACACACAGTTTAAACATATTTATTATGCAGGCATACAACTATTTGTTCAACTATTTGTTGAACACCTAGCACATAGCGGGTACCTTTCTTGAAACTAGGAGAACATTGTTAACCGTGGATGTAAAGCTCCCTAATTCTCATGAAGCCTGTGTTTTTATGAGTACATTCAGCTACTAAACAAATATGGACTAGTATTCCCAGCATACCATACCTATGGGCTTTCTTTCTGCACTTTCATCCACCTATGACCAAATAGCCTGAAAATATTAAATGGAAAGTTCCAGAAATAAACAGTTCATACTCTTTACATTGTATATCCCTCTAAGTAGTATGATGAAATCTTGAACCACACTGTTCTCTGCCAGCTATGATTTGAATAACCCCTTTTACTTTATCCATGCTGTGGTCTCCACCTGTTCATTCTTTAGTAACCATCATGATTATCAGTTGACTTTTATGGTATCACAGGGCTTGTGTTCAATAACCCTTATTTTACTTCATAATGACCACAAAGTGCAAGAGTAATAATGCTGGTGATTCAGGTGTGCCAAGAAGATGTAAGTTCCTTCCTTAAATGAAAAAGTGGAAGTTTTCAAAAAGAAAAGGAAAAAAAAATGCATGCCTAGGTGGCTAAGATCCATAATATGGTAAGATGTTTTGGGAAACATATTTGTATGACTTTTATATTGTTATAATTGTTCTACTTTATTATAGCTAATATCTTAACTGTATCTAATTTATAAGTCAAATTATTGTGGAAGTGTATATAAACTAATAGGAAGAAAATATAGTATATATACTGTTCAGTACTGTCTCTTCATGCATCTACTAAGGGTCTTAGAAGTCATCCCCGAGGATAAGAGAGCACTACAGCAAATACATTTTACAAGGAGTGGCAGAGAGAGAAAAGTAGAGCAGGGTATAGGACTAGTGGATACTGGATGAGTGCTGCAGTTGAAAAATGGGGTGACAGGGAGTATGGCCAGGCAAAATTTAAAATGGCTTTTGAGAACGTTGAAGAGGTATGGGAACGTTCTGTGCAGAGTGGACCACACAGGAGCAATGACAAGTGTGGCCTTATGATGGAGGTGAGAGCATGCTCAGCTGGGGGGAAGTACATGGAGTTTAATTTAGACATATTGGGTCATAACTCAGTATCCAGGCAAAGCTAGAAGTCAGAAGAGATACACATTAAGCAGCCTATTATTGATATGTGGATTATGGTATCTGATTGATTAGCTGAAGGAGTTAGTATAAAAGGAGAGGAGGAAAGTAAAGGCCAGAGCCAGGGGATGCTTCACCATTGACAAGGAGACAGGAATAGCAACCTGTAGAAACTAAGGTGTGGCCAGGGAGGGAGGAGGAAAACAAGAAAGGTCCTGGTGTACTGGAAATAGGGAGAGAAAGTGATGCAAGTGGAGGAAGAATCAACTGACTTACCCTGCTAATGGCCAGGTAATAAGAACCAGGAACTGATCAAGGGGTGGGGGAGGAAAAAAAAATCAAAGAAAACCTTTGTGCTTTCTGGCTGGTCATGGTGTTGCATAACTATTATGTCAGCATTTGTGGGGCCTGAGCTAAGGGTTTTTTGAGTTCAAGGCTAGCTGGTGATACCTTGCCTAAAGGAAAAAAAAGAAAAGACCAAGGAGAGCACATTGCATACCCAGGCTAGATTCTATATTCATTCCTATTTGAACCGTTCTCATTTGTACTTTATCTCCCATTTCTACTCTGGGCATTCCAGTCCAAACCAGCATTTCCTTTTTATTTCTGGCTGCCATTATGTCTCAAATCGATCCTTCACATAGCAGTCAGGGTAATCTTTGTGGACAATCATCTTCTCTTAGCTCAAGTCTATTGATTGACATTGCCTCTAGAACACATTGAGGAACTTACACTGTCCCTGGGCTCTAAAGATCCAACCTGCCCTTACCTTTCCCACCCACTCATCTCTATCATTGGAGCTTTCCAGAGAAAGTCCCAGTTTCCTACCATGGAGATTTAATATTTCTTGTCTCTTTTGTCTGAAAGGTTTTCCTTCCAGATTTCCAAGCATCTGGCTCCCTCTATCCCTCTGTTTTTTGGGGGGGCTGTGTGGGTAGGGGTCTTGGCTCAGCTGTTTCTATATTAGGCTATTTATCTAATTTGGGTTTACCTATCAATTGGTATTTAAAAAAATGTTTTCTTTTGTATTGTCTGCCTCCTCTATTAAACTGTAAGCTTCTGGGTGACTTGGGATAGTATATCTCTTTTTCTTTAAAAACTTCTTTTTTATTTATTTTAATTTTATGTGTGTATTTTACCTGTATGTAAGTGCACCAGTGTCATGTGATGCCTGTGGAGGCCAGAAGAGGGTGTCAGATTCCCTGGAACTGGAGCAACTGATGATTGTTAGCTGCCATGTGGGTGCAGGGAACCATACCTAGGCCCTCTGCAAGAAAAGCCAGTGCTATTCCATCTTTCCAGTCCCCAGATCTTTAAAAAAATATTTTATTTTTATTTTATGTGTATGATTGTATTACCTGCATGTAAGTGAGTGCACCCATGTTGTGCAATGCCATGGAGGTCAGAAGAGGGTGTTGGATTCCCCTGGAAATGGAGTTAAGGATAGTTTGTAGCCACCATGTGGATGCTGGGGATAGAACCTGGGTCCTCTGCAAGAGCAGTCAGTGCTCTTAACCTCTGAGCCATTTCTCCAGCCATCCCCCCTGCCATTCCATCTTTAAACAGACTATTAAATAATTGCCAGTGTTAAAGACTAGTCTGAACCACAGCAATCCAATGACTCACACAATTTAAGGAATCGTTTATGCGACGAGCTTTACTGCCTGCCTGCTATGTGTTTAGGTACTGCACTAGTCACTGATTACATAGTAGTGAACAGAATAGATGTAGTAATCTATGCTGATGGACTGAGGTCCAGAGAGGGACAGACTTTCAGTGAGTCCTTAACACAGACAAGTGCCTTGAAGGAACTAGCAGCAGTGAGTGAGCTAGATGGAACTCCCTACCCTCTTGGGCTTATATTCTAGACAGGACAATAAGTATGTAGAATAAATACAGTGTGTAGTACCTAGAAATTGTTGAGTGCTAGGGAGATGCAGAAGGGAAGAGGTGATGGTTTAGAGATGGGAGATGGTGGTTTGAAACAGGGTGGTCAGTGTAGATGGCACTGGAGCAGAGGCCCAAGGAAAGCACACTGGCAGCTTGCTTTCAAATGGGTGGTGAAGGAGGTGATGTTAAGCTGAGAGTAGGAGAATGTGCAAGAGTCAACTGGGCAAACAGAGATGGGGGGCGGGGCAAGAATGGAGGAAGATCTTCTGCTGGAAAGAACCATGCACTGTGAAGGAACAGAGAGAAGTTCAGCAGCAACCCAGAAAGTGCAGGTACAGTGGTGCCTGATGACACTGAAAATCCCCCATGATGGGACTTTGAATGGCTGTGGAGGCCAAGTACTAGGAATCCCTTTCTGGTAAGCGAGTAGTACATTTATGTAATTTTTGTTTGAAAATACTGTTTGGATGATTATGCCCGAATGGACCAAGTGTGGTGACAGGGAGCATGTTGGGAGTGCAGGAGGTAGGAGTTGTTTCTGTAACATGTTTGAAAGATGGGTTGTTCTTAAAATCAAAACTCATTTCTTCTAACTGTAGGAATTTCCTCAAGCACAAAATTTGATAGTACTGAAAATATAATTTTGATGATAGGAACAATGTCATTTTGTAAGTGTGGGGTACGGTGTGTGTGTGTGTGTGTGTGTGTGTGTGTGTGTGTGTGTTTGTACTTTTGTTATAAACACTTAAGATTTAGATATTATGATTACACAGACTTTTTGATTTTAGGGCATTCTAAACATCCATTAGTGGCTATAATCAACCAGCAATACAAAGCACATTAACCTTCCATTATTCAGCAATGTACATTCTAACTGGCCTAGTGGTTCCTGCCTGTAATCCCAGCAGGTGGGAGGCTGAAGTAGGAGGACTATTGCGGGTTTGAGGTCAGCCTGGACTACATAATGAGTCTCAGGCCACCATGGGCTACAGTGAGTATTTTTTGCTTCATTGTTATATAACCCTCTCGTAATGAGCAGCCTTAACTTGAATTTAGGATTCACTGAAAAGAAAAATTCTTTGTCTTGTTGTATAACCTTGGCTGATTTAATGAAGCTGGCATTCTTCTATGAGTAACACACCAGGCATTATCTCATCTGTAAGATTTGGACGAACTAATTCATCACATCGTTTTACGAACTGTAGCCACACTGAATGTATTTTGTGAATTCATTATATCTCTCTAATACTGTGGAATTTCATGAAGCAGCAATTGAAATTAAGAAATGAACAAAGAAAATGCTCTTCTGTCTTTAAACTCCTGTGGTTTCTGTTTACCACATTATTTGTTTGTCATCATTTACTGCTGGCACACGTATATATTTTTCTACCCCAAACATCATTCAGTCCACAAAGACAGGAGTACTTTGTCCCCTTCACTCAGCTGGGGACTCAACCAATATAATTTAATTGCCTAAATTAATTGATGTAGATGTTATTTCTTGAATATTCTAACATGTACATGGTAAGTTGATTCATCTTTAGCCCTTCAGGTTAGATATCTGACTGTATTTGTCTGCTCCAGCTGCCTTAAAAAGATACTACAGACTGACTGGCTTAAACAATAGAATTTATTTTCTCATAGTTCTGGAGGTTTGGTGCTCTAGGTGAAGGTCTTGTCAGGGCTCTTTTCCTGACTTGGGGAACTGCTGTGCTCTCCTGGGGCCCTTCCTCTGAAGAGGCTTGGAGAAAGAGAAAGCAAGCTCTCTGGTGGCTGTTTTGATAAAGATGTTAATCCCATCAGACCAGGGTTCTACTTTATGACCTCATTTAACCTTAATTGCTTCCTTAGAGGCCTTGTCTCCAACACAACTGTGCACCCTGGGGCTTAGGGCTTCTACAGTGAATTTGGGTTGGGAGGATGCATTCAATCTGTGACCCTGTCATTATCTAGAAATTTATGACAAGATTGAACAACTATTAAGGGAGGCACTTTAAGAGGCATGTGTAACTTACAGGAGAAAGGGAAGGAACCAATGTTAACTCAATGAATGAATAAAATAAGTAGTGATCTGCTACCCTGTTATCTTTGACTAGAAACTACTTTGAGATATAGTATGTTTTTTGTTTTGATTGATTGGAAGAGACTTAACTGTAAATGGATTGACTAGATATTTAAGCCCTCCCTTCCTCCCCGCTCCTCTCTCCCTCCCTCCCTGCCTTCCTTCCTCTTCCTTCCTTTCCCATGTCCTCCCTTATCCTCTCTCTCACTTTCCCCTCTCCTTTGCCCTTTCCCTCACTCTCCTTCCCTCCTCTTCTCTCAGTCCCTCCCTCCCTCCCTCCTTTAATTTCTTCCTTCCCCTGTCCTCCTCCTCTCCCCTCTCTCTCTTTACTTCCTTTTTTTCCTTCCTTGACTACTGGTTGGTTAGTACTTCACAGGATCTAGAATTATCTAGGAGACAAGCCTCCAAGCACACCTGTGAGAGTTTAGGTGAGGTTAGCATTTTTGGTAAGTCTATGGAGAATTATCTTGATCTAGTTAACTGAGGTTAGAAGACTTACCCACTATGAGTGGCACCATTCCCTGAGCAAGAATCCTGAACTGTAAGAAATGGAGAGCTAAGCACAAATTCAGCTCTCTCTTTTTCTTGATTGTGGTTGCAGTGTGACCAGCTACTTCAAGCTCCTTGACTTCCCTGACATAAAGGCTGTACCTTCAACTGTGAGGCAGAATAAACTCTTTCCCCTTTAAGTTGTTTTTGTCAGAGTATGCTATCACAGCAACAGGAAAAGAATCAAAGATACTATCTATACATACTAGGCATTCAGTACTCTTGGGGCTAAGCTGTGAAGAAGAGAGTCAAAGTCCTTGGGGACAGTCAAAGTCCCCAAAGTTCATGGGGATATTGCTTATTTCTTATTTTTGAATTGTTGGAGAAATTAAAATAATGTTTGTAAATGGAAGACCCAGACTAGTCAACATAATATTGAAGACGAAGTTGAAGGACTATGAAAAGCTTGGTAGTGCAGGCCTATAATCCCTGCACTCTGGAGGCTTGTGACATGAGTATCTTGATTTTGAGGGCAGCCAGGGCTGCACTGTGAGACCCTTTCTCAAATAAACAAATAAATATCAAAACACAAAACCAAAGAAACAAAGCTGACAGACCAATACCATCCAATCTCAGGATGTATGTAATGCTATAGTAGTCTAGACCATAGGATATTAGTGAAAGACAAATCAGTGGAGAATGCAGAACCCAGAAATATAGCCCGTAGTTTGACAAAGGAACAGAAACAAGACAATGAAGGAAAATGGTCTTTGTAATAAAAGGTCTTGGAAAAAACTGAACAATTACATGCAAGAAAATGAACTTAAACACAGACTATACACTCCTCACAAAAATTAACTCAAAAGGATCACCCATATACATACAATATTCAAAACAGTTAAGAATATATATATATATATGAATATAATGGGAGAAAATCTGTTGGGTTAGGCAATAACTTTTTATGTACAACTCCAAATACCTGATCCATGAAAGAAAAAGTTAGACTTCATTAAAATTAAAAATTTCCTATCTGTGAAAGACACTGTAAAGATTATGAAAGAACACAAAGTTAGAGAATACATCTGAAAAAGTCATAGCCGATAAAAGACTGTTGTCCACAATATACCAAGGATTCCTAAAAGTTAATAATAAGGAAAAAACTCCAATTTTAAACATGAACCAAAGATGCAACAGACCAAAGAGCTGCACAGATGGAAAATGAATGAGATGCTTCATGGGCTGTATTACCAGGGACTGCAAATTCAGACAACTGTGAGAGATCGTATACAATGATTAGAAAGGCTAAAATGCAGAACCCTGACAATTCAAAATGCTGACAAGGATGTGGAGCAACAGGAAAACTGATTGCTGGTGGGGATGCAAAATGGTAACTACAACACTTTGGAAGACAATTTGGTGGGTTCTTACAATGCTAAGCATGCCCTTATGATCCAGTAACTGTGCACTTAGCCAAAAGATTTAGAAACTTAGGTCCATATTAAAACCTGTGGATATTCATAACAGCTTTGTGTATGTGTGTGTGGGGGGAATGCGGTATTTGTGTGTGCAGTTGCTCATGAACGTGTAAGTGTGTAAAAGGGGTCCATATTAAAACCTGTGGATATTCATAACAGCTTTGTGTATGTGTGTGGGGGGGGAATGCGGTATTTGTGTGTGCAGTTGCTCATGAACTTGTAAGTGTGTAAAAGCCAGAGGTCAATCTCAGGTGCCCTTCCTTGGTGTAGGGTAGCTGGCCAGTGAATCCCAGGGATCCTCCTGTCTCTGCCTCTCCAGTGCTGGGATTATAAGCACATGCCACTGAACATGGCTTTTTACATGGTTTCTAGGAATTCAACTCTGACCCTCATTCTTGTGTAGCAACCATTTTATCAACTGAACTGTTGCCCCAGCCCTGAAAAGCTTTTTATATAC
>NW_008337073.1:2884269-2899622 GCF_000622305.1 Nannospalax galili | reverse complement strand
AAAAAAAAAAAAAAAAAGGTTTGCTTTTAATTTTGAAATTCTCCAGGGGTGCGAAGTTCCTGCAGGGACCAGAGGCTGGCTGGGAAGGGAAGGCAGCTCCCTTCATTAACAGAGGGTGTGGCAGGTGCAAAGCAGGAAGTGCTGAGTCATCATGTTCCTACCTCATACAAAGGAGCCCAGACACCATTTCCTGTTGTTTTTCACATGGCTGGCCTTTCCCTGTGAGCCCTCAAGGCTTCTGGCCTTGCTGTTTGTTCAGTGTCCTGTTTTAATGACATTTGGTCAGTTCTGAATGCTTTGCGTATGGTGATTCTAGCTGCCCTTGCTCAATTATATTCCAAACTGAGCGTGCACCCCTATTTTTAGCTCTATACCAGTGTCTTTGAATGCCGTGGACCTGTGAACTTGGCTCGATAAGATCATGCCCTGGCTGGCCTCTTAGTTCATGATGATGTGAGATTTCCTCTTGTAGCTCTGGCTTACATCCAAATTACACTAAGTTCTATGAAATGTTAGACAAAGAAAGTTGTTCAAAAGAATTTTAGACCAGGCATGGACAGTGTTAATTCTTTCTCAAGTTTCAGTTTCTTAGCTTCATTTTCTTCTGGCATTTCTGTTTGTTTGAGGACAAGGTATAGGAGAGCTTTCATTATGAAAACTCTCAACACAAAAATACAACCCTAATCTCAGAAGGGATAAGAGATCATTTATCCTGGAGCCAAATATGAGTGACCATAATAGCCCAGGAACACCGATTCAGATTACCTCAAATTTTATGTTCCAATGAGGTAACAGTTTCATGAAGTTTTTTATAGTAACAGAACAAATAAAGTCATAAATCAAGAACTTTCCAAACACATTGGTGGGAACATCAGGAGGTATGTTGTCAGCAAAGCAAGGAAATCTCTGCTCTGAGTCTCAGATGCTATCTGATGACTATTTTAGCCTTTTGGTTGGTAGAAGCTAGAGGTCCGTTATGTTAATACATTCCAAAATATTTCACCTGTTAGTCATAATGATGTTAGGTTAGACACAGAGGTGGGCAAGGAATGACTATTAAGGGAGCTAGAGATAACCAAAAATACACTTTAATTAGGCTCTGGACCTGCAACATTCCAACCTCTTCACAATCACTGAAGTACTAGTTAGTCAGCCTTGCTGAAGGTTCAGTGTAAGGTGCCCTTCTTTCCAGGAACTTGTTCACAAAACTGAGAGATCTGGCTTCCTCTACCCAAACTAGAGTCAGTCTTAGCCCATGTACACATACCATGACTCTTAAAAACTTGAAAATTCCAGGTTTGGAAAACTACAGAAAAGAAAAAGATAAGTTCCAAATTGTAAACTCTATTCCTGAGGAGTGACAGTTTTGACAAAGAACCCTGTCCATCTTGCCAGCTGTAGGTCTGAGAAGCTGGCAATGCTCAGTATACATAGGTTGTCTGAGACGTGTCCTGGTGGGTGAGAGGATGTTGGTGGAGGGAGGAGGAAAGCGTGTTAGAAGATGATAAAGGAAGTTGGTGATGAGTAATGGCTAAGGATTCATAATGCTTCAGATACAAAGGCCTACTTAGGACATTTAAAATCTGATGAAAGGAATAAAGAAAAAGTTTATCTACTTTTTACTGATGAGAAAATTGACCACAGTGGGTATTTGTAATCCTGAAAATGACATTTGTTATTGACATCAATTTCTAGTCGATATTTTAATTTTAGCTATAATAATGATGATTTTGTGGACTACAGAAATGAAACCTACAACTCCATAGCAAGCTGCACCCCTCATTCTTTGACCAAGCATGTGCATCACTACCACCTGGGGATATTGGATTTAGGAATGTAGATTCTGATATGAGGATATCACCACACACAGAACCAAAGTGTATGTTCTTGTCATTGAGATTGTGATGGTCTCCTATCACTGAAGAGAATTCAATGAAATCACAATAGTGAATTATACAGAGAGGGTCTGTCACATCATATGTGCTTAGAAATGGTGTTGGTCTTATGGTAGGACTTAGTGAGTAAAGAAATGGATCCTGGGATTGGAGAAATGGCCCAGTAGTTAAGAGCAGTGACCGCTCTTGTAGAGGACCTGGGTTCAGTTCCCAGACCCACATGACCTTTCCTAACTCCAGTTCTGGGGATCTAATCCCCTCCTCTGGCCTCCATGGGCACTGTATGCATGTGGTGCACTTAACATACATGAAGGTAAAACTTTTATACACGTAAAAATTTTTTAAAAAGAAAGAATAATATGACTGTAACTCAATCTAAAAATGATAATTTGAAACTTTGATCAAGTCTTCTTGCTTTATTGTAGGAATACAAACTAGCTCTTTTGCAGTGCTATGGAAGATACCTGCAGCAGTTCTCCATCAATTTTGATGAGAATACAGCAGATGTGAACAAGTTCAAAATGGTCTTTTTTCCAAAAGGCTTTGGAAATGAAACTGCTACTCTTACAGTAAGATGAAAGAACCAGCTCAAACAGTCTTGTGATTAGTTATGCAATGTGTGCTTTAGCTAGTATGGAAGTTGTTTGCTACATGCTTTGAGGGCTAGAAAAAGGAGAGAATTTACTAAATTCTGTACCAGTGCTTTGGCGATTGCGTCAATATAAGCACTCCTTCATCAAGCAGGCAGAATTATTATTGTTATTGTAATACTGATACTTGTAGCACGCTTTCAGTTTGCAAAGGGCTTGGAAAACATACTTGATCTGTATAATAACTTTGAGTTAGATACTATTATCACCTTGTTTTACAGGAGAGAAAAATAAAGCTTATTATACAGGTTGTGTGAAAAGGTGGTTCTCTAGCTTTAACGTAGATTGTTGTTACTGTTTCCAGACAGGGTCTCCCTGTAGCCTCAGCTGTCCTGGAACTCTCTGTGTAGACCAGGCTGGCCTCAATCTTAACAGAGATCCACCTGTTTCTGCCTCCCGAATGCTGGGATTAAGGGGATGAATGACCATACGTGGTTCAAACATAGCTCTTTTGTTAGAAAAATTTATGCTATATTTTATTACACTAAGGTTGTTATATTAACTGCTAGCATTAATTACTGTTGCACAGTTATTCCTAGGTGCCCTTCCGAATGCATTGTGTGAATCACTGCCTTCCAGCCTTCTTCCAGTCCTAAGAACTGCTACTATTTTGCTGTTTTATTGATAAAGAAACAAGATTGCTAATGATTATGAAACCAGCCCAGCCCACGCAAAGCAGTGGGTAGGACTCGTGTTTGAACCCTGATCATTCTGACTCCAAATCTGTTAAGCTAAATCTGGTGATTTTTCAAAGCCTTGAGGAAAGTGTGTGATTGGCCAATAAGCAGAGGCTCTCAAGGGATGTTGAGTAATTCGATGTCTGCATGGACAACAATACTGGGCAATGCAGATTGAGGCCCAATGGGAAGAGGACTGAATCCAGGTCTCTTCTAGCCTCCCTGTGTCTAGCTTTCATGCCATTCAGTGCAATTCATCTTTTCACATCATCAAAATTAATTTATAAAGGATAAAAAAACTTAAAAACAATTTGACCTTTGTGCCCTTTGGCTAAAGTCCAGCGATTCTTTGGAATGAGGGACACTCCACATTCTAGCCCTCATCTCTTGTCTTAAACCTTTCAGTCAAAAGACAGCTGGGTGTGGCAGTACACACCTTTAATCCCAGCACTCTGGAGGCAGAGGCAGTCAGATCTTTGTGAGTGCTAGGCCAGCCAGACCTATGTAGTAAGACTTTGTCTCAGAAAAATAAATAAATAATCCCCCAAAACTTACAAAAGATGCTCCATGACCACAGCAGACCCCTTAAGTGTCCCTAATGTTGCCTCTGCCTGAAACTCTTTATCTCTCTCGAGAGCAGGGGTTGTTGCTTCGTCTTCAAATCTTCCTTGCAAGCAGTGGCCCTTAACCAACAGTTGCTGGAAGCATTATATAAGTAATGATGCTCCAATTAAAGTCAATAAATAGGCTAAAATGCTATTGGATGAGTTCACAAAAATTGATAATTAGCAATGGAATTTTTGTACTGTTTTAACCTTGGATTTTCTTTTGCCTATGAAAAGCTAATCTTAACTAAATGAATATTTTAAAGAAGTCTGTCTGACGTTTCTTTGCATACTAGTCTATTAAATGAATTAAACATAAGCATTCACATTTAAGATTTTTTTTTACGTGTTGAGAAATGCTTTCCTGAGTCATATAAACCTTATATATCTTCTTATATTTCCCCATATGTTTCAGTTTCGTGCTTTGAGTGGCAAAAATATTTGCAACTACCAGCTGGTCTGTGACAGTGATGTAAACCTGCAGAATAAGGAGTCTGTGAGCCGCTGTCTGCAGATCTTGTCCTCCCTGAGGTTCATCATGCAGCTGGCTCTGCCACAGGAGCACCTTTGCTGGATCATCTTCAATGGTGTGGACCACTCCATTTTATTTTCCATTGCGTCTTTCATAAAGTTATTTACATGACAAGTCTAATGCTAACTTGACTGTTTTGGGATTTAAAACATATGTATTTCATAATGGGATAATTGTACTGTTAAAAGTTCCTATTACATTTTATTTGAAATATGAGCATAGGCTCCATGGGAAGAGGATTGAATCCTGTCTCTTCTAACCTCCCTGTGTCTAGCTTTCATTCCAGTTCAGTACAATTTATTTTTTCACACTATTGAAATCCATTTCTAAAGGAGAAATAAAAAATTAATTGCCCTTTGTGCCAAAATAGGATGATTATATTTTTGTTAAAAATTCATATTACATATTACATTTAGTTCTCTCTCACAAGTAGAGACATATATAGTCGGTAGATTTTCACCTAAGAAGGATCAGTGGCTGTGGAGTAATCAGTTTTAGATATGTGAAAAGTAGAGACCACAGTTGGCAAGTGGGGAAGGGTAAGATCTAAGTGGGGACAGATCAAGTGGCCACTATGGTAGATTGATTCTAAGCATCATCCATTTTTTTGGTTCTCTCCTTAAAGACCTTGGCCAGTAGTTTTAGTTTTCTACATAGCAACCGCCTCCCTTTGCTTGTCTTTGGTGGATAATACATCCTTTTTCTTCTTGATGGTGTTGAGGGTGGATAACATATCCTAAACCAAAAAAATAATAGTGACAGTCTGTTTGATGTGCATAAGACTAGGAAAAAAAAAAAAAAAGGCAAGCAAAATCTACTGGATTTTTCCCTTATTCCATGGCAGCTAAAAGTTTAGTTCCTTGCCCATCTCGAATCATACTTTACCATTTTGATTGGAAATTATTCTCCAAATTTGGGGCTAGAAATGAGGACGCCTTGGATGGAATTGGGGGTGGGGTGCAGTAACTGGTAAGCACTGTGGCTGATCATCAAGAGCACCCCTGATTCCCTTAGTCAGTGCCATCTTGCCACCTAAATGGCTGAGTGGCAGAGATGGATGGAACAGGAGTAGACCTTCTGTTCTCACTGGCAATGAAAGGCATGGGAAAGGCTGGGCCCTGTAGGTGCTTGAGAGGTAGAAATGGTAGCGTGAATCACTCTCTTCAGACCTTTTAAGATTCAGGCACAAATGGGGTATGGTGACATAAATCTGTAATTCCAGCACTTGGAGGCTGAGGCAGGAAAATGTAGAGTTCAAAACTAGCCTGTGCTACATAGCAGGACCCAGTCTCAAGAAATGAATGAATAAATAAATAATCACATACACACAAACCCCCTAATCCCCGCCCCCCTCCCCGCTGAGAAGCACTCTGTATCTTCTGTGTCCTTTTCTGCTGTGAGCTTTATATTTATACATGTGGTATTGTGTTCTGGACTTGTCTGTTTCCTGAATTTTTCCCAGTTGATGCTATGCTGGTAGCATCTACTCAAGTTCTTGTATGGGAATCTAATTTATTAACTGTGCCTGCTGACTGTATGCCACTATCCCTCTTCACCCTGAGGGAGGAGTCCCTGGTCTCCTATGTCTCTCCTTGTACAAATAGTTCTGCAATACCTATCTTTGTACATGTCCTTTTATAGATTGGAGGAAGAGTTTTCTGGGATCTGTGCCCAGGAGTGGGATTGGCAGGTTGTGGGTGATACATGTACTATACTTCACTAACTAGTGCCCCTGTCTTAACATATTCATCTAAAACTTACTGAATGCCTTCCATGAGCCCAGCATTGTCCCAAGTGCCTGGGAAGCAGGAGAGGACAGCAGATCAATACTCGGTTCTCAGGGTTCTGCATGGTACATGAGATCTAAATAGTGTCATGTGGTGTGATGTGCTGTGGAGAAAAATACAGGTTAAGAGGCATCAGGGAAGGAGAGCAGAGGCAGGGCTAGGAGAGGGCTGGAAATTTACATGAAATGGTCAGGGCAGGGGCTTCACTGAGGTGAAAGGTTAGCAAAGACTAGGAAGAACTTGGCATGTGAACCACCTGGACTGTTTTGTGTGAAAGCTGTTCCACCTTGAGGATCAGCAAGCACACAGGCCCTGGAGTTTTTGGCAATTTAAGTAGTCAAAAAAATATATTTGAAAACTTGTCAAAGAACATTGGACCTTTTCATGCAAACAACTTGCTATATTTACTTTTAATTAACTAGCATGGCACTGGTTACTTAGGATGCTTAGTTAGACTTGGTGCTTTTTTTTTTTTTTTGTCTTTTTTAGAAAGGGTCACCCCGTAGCCTCAGCTGTCCTGGAATTCACTATATAGATCAGGCTGGCCTTGAACTTGCAGAGATCCACCTGCCCCTGCCTCTCAAGTGCTGGGATTAAAGGTGTATGCCGCCATGCCCAGCAGACTTGGTGCTTTCTGAAACCTAAGTAGGTATATGGATACAAGCTAGTGATTTCCCAACTAACCTTAGTTGATCTAGACTCTCAGATTATCATGATGGTGGCCATCTTTGATGAAAAGTTGTCCCATGATCAGTCAGTAAACTCAGAGAATGGGTTTGGCTCAAAACAAAATGAAGCTGACTTCTCTAAAGTTCCCTGAGATCATAGCCATCCAGTCTGCGTCCCTTCGCATACCATGTACTGTTTCTGTAGTGCCTGCAGTAGGAATTAGGGAGCCAGGTTAAGATCCTGACCTATCGGATGTGGTTGGGTGCACGGGGGCTTGCAAGGAGACAGGCAGGGTTTTGAAATACAGAGGGCCTTTGTCACTCCTGAGGATGTTCTCCTGGGGCCTTTAGTTCCTGGTCCCCGATTGACTCCTGACATGTTTATTCAGGCTCCTAACTTGAACCTGAGTCACATGCTCTGTGGGGAGTCATGTGTTTCCTGTGCAAATCATTACTTTGTGATTATTTTTTTCCCATCAGAGAAACAATTATACAGTTGTATTTTTTTTGTGTGTGTGTGTGCATGGAGGTGTACTCGCCCATGCACGTACATGTAGCACCCAGGGGTTGACATCAGGGTGTCTTCCTCTATCAGTTTCTACCTTAGTTGTGGAGACTGGGTCTCTCGCTGAGCCTGGAGCTTGCTGTTTCAGCTGTACTGGATGGCCACTGAGTTACCCCCGCCCCCCGGGAATTCTTATGTGTGCACCCCTCCAGTGCTCAGGTTGCATGTCATCACACCTAGCTTTTACAAAGGTGCTGGGGATTTGACCTGAGAGCTTTACCTAGGGAGCCATCTCCTCAGCTCTAATGCTTGTATTTTAAAGAGTAAGAGTAGAGGTCTAAAAGCTCAGATGCTTATGCTGGGCTGGAGCTGTTACTAGCTGAGTGGTTTCCATCTTAGAGTATCTTTTAAAAAATAGATTTTATTAATTTTTTGAGACTCTCATACAATGCTACTTTGACGGTATTCACCTCCCTCTCCCCTCTCAGATCCACCCCTCCCCCCACTTGTCCCCTCCCAGATTCCTGTCCTCTTCCTGTTTTGGTTGTTTTTGGTTTTTTTGAGATAGGGTGCCACTATGTAGCCCTTGCTGGCCTCAAATTCATAGAGATCCTCCTGCTTCAGCTTCCTGCTTGCTGGGATCAAAGGGTGCACCACCAGGTTGACTTCTCCAATATGTGCTGTCCAGATACTCTTGGTGTGGGTCCATCTCCAGGTGGATCTTAAGTGAAGTAAATAACTACATATCATGAGCACAGTTAGCAGTCCTTGAATGTTAAATACCAATTGCATTCTCTATGAAACTTGAAGGTGCCGTAAGTATTTCAGATAGCATTCAATGTTTTTGTTTCTGATTTGTGTAATTAGTGTTTGTTATACTTACAGGCATTTTTAAAATCAAGGGATATGTTTGGGAGCAGATGCTGTTTTCTCAGAAACTTTTAGAATTGAATTTTGATGGTCATGAATTTCAGATGAGTTGCTTTGTAGAAACATTTGGATTACTTGTCATTATAATCCATGCCTTTTAAAAGCGTGTTAGCATCTTTTAGGCATGTTTACAGCATGACAATGTCGTTTACATACAGATAGGTACAGTGATGCTCTTCATTTTCTCCCACTCCACCACCAGCCAGGCTTGCTCGCCTCTTTTAATTAGTTGCCTGATACACAACATCAAGCCTTAATGAAATGCTATTTTTCATTAGCCTGCTTATAGGACATGTCTTAATAATGGGATGAGTGTTCTACGAGACTATAAAGGAATGTAATATAATTCATTACATGTTTCATATTTTAAATTACTTTGAGTTCATTTGTTCAATATTATGCCACACTGATTAAATATGTATTCAAACATTATTTGGAGATAAATCTTTAGTCTTTCAACCATAAGGAAGCCATAGGAATAATAAATAGGAGTTAATAAAGCCACAGGGTATGTAAATTGTCTGCTACAATATTTTATTTGATACATTTTAAATTTTAAACTGATAGTAAAGTGAGGTTAAAGATTATTGTGTGAACATGTTTAAAATATGTCCATATTAGTGATTTTAATGAATTTGAGTAGAAACAACAAGAAAATTTATAATGATTATGACTTTGTACCACCGTCAGAGTATCTCATGAGTGATTGTTTGAGGAATGGCAGACCCAAACCATAGAAATTAGAACATTCTCCTTCCATCTCACTGTAAAACATATTAACACTCTTTCTCTTTACTTAGGTACCATTTACATTTACACCATTTGCCGAAAACTGATGATCATAGGGTACTCTTCAAAGGTATGAAACATGCTGTGCTGTTTCTTTTAAGAGTTTTGTTACACCACCCAGTGAATGTTGAACAAAGGGTATTTAGGGGATATTTAACAACATCCAGCAAATATATGTGATATGTTGTTTTATTGGTCTTGATTTTACTTTAACAGTAATCATCTGTAAAAGTGTGGTCAATAAAGCATCAGTATAAAGAAAGGGAATTCCTGACACTGACAGGTGTTCTCCAGTGTCCTTGTCTATCAGAAAGCATGCTTGTCACACTCCTTGTTTTAAACATCAATCTCATTTCTAGGTAAGGGGACTGTCCATCCTGGCTGACCCAGGACAGTCTTCTTATGATAGTTGTCCTGGGCTGACTATTAATAGTACCCTCTGTCACTCTGGAAAGTGTCCTGATTTGCATGATAAATTTTGTTTATGCTATAAGGAGACTTTTATTTTTTGTGTGTTTTGTGCTATTCTCTCTCTCTCTCTCTCTCTCTCTCTCTCTCTCTTGTGCGTACATGCTAGTGTTTGTTCAGTACATGTGTATACACAAGCCAGTGAACTACTTTGGGTGTCATCCTCAGGAATGCTGGCTACCTCTTTTGAAACAGGGTCTTTCTTAGACCTGCAGCTCACCAATTGAACAGACTGGCTGGCCAGCAAGCCCCAGGAATCCTTCTAAAGATCCTGTCTCCACCTCTGCAGTCTTGGGATAGCAAGCATGCGCCATCACACCTGGCATTTTTACATGGGTTCTGGGGCTCAAACTCAGGTCCTCAGACTTGTGAGGCAAGCTCTTTCCTGACTGAGACATCTCCTCTGCCCCAGGAGACTGTAAGATTCTCAGTTACTAGGACTCAGTGCTCAGTTTTAGCATGGGGAAATTGATTTCCCTACAATGTTGGTAGCACTTTTGTCTGCAGGAGACATATTTGTTTTCTGTTTTCATTCTTCAGTCATTGGAATGTAGGCCAAGAGGGCAAATATACTCCCACTGAGACCCTGTTGGAGTTGCTGTTGGCATGTAAACTACCTGTTTTCTTTACTGCCTGTGAAAGCTTACTCTGAATACCCAAATACTCTGGAAAGACACATTTTTTTAGTGTTTCCTCAAAACATAGACAAGTATCTTAGAGCTAACAACACTTAAACAATAAAAATGGATATCAAGATATGTACATGCTCAATGGAAAGCATTCAAAGTAATTTGAACCAACTCTGAACCAGCAATTTAAGTATGTATTAAATGGAAGTAAGACTATCCCAGATACCATAATAATTTGTCCTACAGATGCTACCAGAGATGCCACTTTTAGTTTCAGTTGATTTCCTAAACAGAATTTGCATATTCGTGCTGCACTTGCTGTATCAACAAATATGGCTTCACAGAACTGTCATAGTTTGGTCTGGTATAGTGTCTGCCAAAGCTTTGAAGGCCAGAGACATCTGTGTCAACAATTGGCTATTACTGTTTGGATTTGTTAACACTGAATTTTAATTTAGTGTGATAGTCATCTTAAAATAATTTCTTATTTATAATTTATGTAGGATACCTCCTCTCCCCCTCATATAACCTGAGCTTGTCTCTGACAAAATACATGGTGAAAGAGAATGGTCGTGGCCCCAGTCCTGTGGAGGGGACTTGGGGAAATAAAGCATGCAAGAATTTTGGGGTTAGACAGTTGGCACTTGAAATCAGAAGTTGCTTCTTCCAGTTTGTTCCAGCTTAAGCTTCAAGGGAATGAATAATTTTCACCCAGAAATTCCCAAACTTCCAGAAGTTAAACTGGTTGCTGATCTGAGGTTATATATGGGTAGCTCTTAATGGAGAGAAGCCCTTGGAGATCCTACCATGTATGAGATCTGCTGGATCTCAGGGATTCTGATTCTGTACTAGCTTTGGTTGTATATGTATGTGTGTGTGTGTGTGTGTGTGTGTGTGTGTGTGTGTGTATGTGTGTGCGTGTGCCTGTGTTGCATGTATGTTTTTGTAGGTGTGTACATGCATGTACATGTGTATCTGTCTTCCTCAGTTGATCTTCACCTTATTTTTTAAGACAGGATCTCTCACTGAGCCTGCTCACCAATGTTACTAGACTGGATGGCTAGGGAACTCCAGGGATCTACCTCTGTAGCCCCATCCCCTGGCCCCAATGCTGGAGTTACAGACACTGACAACTGTGCCTGGCTTTTATATGGGTACTGGGATTAAACTCAGGTCCTCATGCTTTCATGAAAGGCACTGAAGGAGCCATCTTCCCATCTCCTGAGTTCAAGCCTATAATTGCTTAAGGCAGAAAAAAGTAGACCTGGGCTTCTTGGGCTATTAGTGTCATTCTCGGTCAACTTAAGTTCCCATCTGAGTAGAAGCTTTGCTATTATTGCTGCATCCCTACTACATTCTAGGTTCTGTGTAAAGGCCTTGAATACACAGTAATACTCAGCACAGTATTTTGAGGTAGACACTATCATTACCACCACCAGGGTCTTTGTCATCATTGTCGTCGTTGTCGTCGTTGTCATCATCATCATCGTCATCATCATGTTGACCAAGTCTTCTGGGTATTCTAAGCACGCTTGTGAATGTTCTCACTTAATCCTCACACTAGCACTTTAAGGAAGGCATTGTTATTACTCAGCTTACAGATGAGGATGTAGAGGCTGAGAAAACTAAATTTGCTCACAATAGTAGGCCTAGTCTGAGGTGGTTTGAGGCCAGTGTCACACTGTATTACTTCTCAGTCCTTTAAGAACAATGCATCTGTTCACTAAATCAGATCCTGTCATAACTTGTCCTATTTTGGTTTACCTGTTTGAAAGGAGGAGCTCTGGGAGAGAGACCTAGACTGATCCGGGGTTTTTCCTCAGATGAATTCCCCTTAAGGCAGAAGCAGCTCACCAGCCTATGCTTAAGGAATACAGGGAGATCAGATTTCTGAAACTGCTATCTCTAGCTGCATGTGACAAATTTGTTTTGGGTTACAGATAAAGTCTAGGTTCTTCTGAGGCATTTAAAACTGCAGTCTAGAACTCAACAATCATTTTAAAATGTACTAGAAAAACTATGGATTTATGCTTCATTTTTGCAGATATTTTGGTGAAGTATTTGGCTTGAGAATTATTATTGAGTCTTTCACGTTTTTACATAAACTTGAAGTCAACTTTGAGATGGCTTCGGTGTCACGGTCCTCTGTAAGCGGATGGTACTTGAGGCTGCAGCGCCACCCTGTGGCTAAGATAATTTATTGCCTGTTTTCCTACTGGTACTCGTGTTCTCGTGGGGCATAGTTTAGATACACGTACACTTCGGCTTTTTGAAGTTTTGTTTTTCTGTGAAGAAAACAGTCCTGCTGTATCCAGTCCAATTTTATTAATAGAAATAAATATTTCTAGCCCTTAAGGCTAAGAAAAATGCTATACACGAGCCCCCCCCCCCTTTTTTTTTGAAATGGCTTTTCATTTCCAAACTTGAAAGAGGGTTTTCGAGGCCCCTCTACGGATTCTGGCGAGTTTCCCTTCTTTGTCAAGGTTGCTCTGTGGAGCAGAAAGAATGCCGTGCTTAGTTCAAAGACTTGAATTCCAGTCCCTGCTCTATGTATCTCTTAGAAGCAGTTTAGACACTTGGAGTCAGATTAGGTTAGATTTAATTTCAGGTGTCTTTAGCATGAAAATTTTTGATTTTCTTTAATTCTAACTGTAAAAACCAAACCCAAGTATAATGTAAATGGAAGCTATTTTCATTTTGAAATGTGAAATTTCTAACACCAGGAGTCCTGAGGGATTTTGGAAAGACCTGCGGATTTGAAGAGTATTTACGCATGATTTCATTTCATACTCCCCAGACCACAATGATCCCAAAATAGGGTTTTTAGGGAGCGGTGGATGTGAGGGGAAAAATGAAGAGGTTTTGACGACCGTGACAAGGTTAACAAACAACCACGGCAGCAGTGGCAAAAACAACGCTGCGGCAGTGTCTGACTACCTTAGCAGGGGTGTGAACTGGAGGCTGCTTTCACTGTGGTCTACCCACAACCTTAAAATCGGACACACACCGACACCCTAGAGTGTCGCTGCGGAAGACAGGCCATGCTGGAGAAAGGAAATGGAGCTCAATAGAGACCCAGGAAATTTACCCTGGAGACAGGTCTGAGGAGGACTGTAGGCAGCTTGGGTATTTTCAGGTTCTTGGAAGGCTGTATTTTGAATGTGAGTTTTGGATTGTTTGGTATCCTTCCAGAATGCACAGCTAACACCTAGTACTGGAAGTATAGAAAGGTGGAATTTAGTTTAGATTACGAACGTATTTTTCCATGTTGAAAATTGCCTTCTGTCGCCACATGGTGTGTTCCTTGTTACTGGGGTAGGAAGACTTGGTGGGCAAGTGTTATCCAGTGGTGGTGCTAATAATGTGATGGGGGAGAAATTTTGAGTGGCTTTGGCCCTTTGAGTCTAGAATTGCTTGGAATATTTCCTTAGCTAGCATTGTGAACTGAAACTTTAGTGAAGTTCATTTTGTTAGTCAACAAATATTTATTGTGTGTCTCCTGTTTGCCAGGTACAGTGCTAGGTGCTGGGGATACAGTGATGGGGAAGACACACAAAGTCCCTCATCTAATGGGAAGAGCTTACATCCCCAGGGTGGAGGGATAGCAAAGGGTATTATAAATTCTTGTTAAACCCTCATCTGGTTCTTACAGTTTTTTCTTTGGCATTAGAATGACCAGACTTGGAGAATTCTGTCATTTCACCTTCTTCTCTGTCTTAAATTATACTTTGTAAGCTCTAAAGACAGCAAGGGAGGGGGCTGGAGAGATGGCTCAGTGGTTAAGAGCACTGGCTGCTCTTGCAGAGGACCTGGGTTCGGTTCCTAGCACCCACATGGCAGCTAATAACCATTCGTAACTCCAGTTCCAGGGGATCTGATGCCCTTTTCTGACCTCCATGGGCATTTCATGACATGGGTGTAGTTAATACATGCATGCAAACACTCATACACATAAAATAAAAATAAGTAAAATATTTTAAAAAGACAACAAGGAGATCTTAACCATATCAGTGTTTTACTTATTTATACAATGAAACACCCTTGAATCTGATGGGCTTCTCCATGTGTGCAAAGCTGCTGGGCCTTTTGGATGATTCGACCTTTCAAGGTGGGGCACTCTTCTACTAGAGATGTATTTTAAATAAATTCTTCCTTAGTTATTGAAGGGCTGTTTTCTTATTGGAAGAGAGGCTTTGTTCTGGTGTTCAAACTTACTACCATTACTTGAGAATACAGGGTACTTGTCAGCTTTCTTATGTGCAGTTCTCAACTTTAAATTTGCATATTGAACTCATTCAGTAATGCTTGGAAATATTTTCCGTCTCCTTGGCCCTATTCTAAGACCTGGTGATATAAGAACAAACAAGATACTTCTAGTTGAAAAGCAATTACAGTCTGGTCTTAGAGTCACACTGTGAATATTTTGAACCAGTTGGATATACTCTGATACAGGTTGAACATCCCTAATCTGAAAATCCAAAACCCCTCAAACACTAACGTAGAATCGGGCATGGTGGCACGTGTTTTTAGACCTAGCACTTGGGAGGCAGAGACAGGCAGATCCCTATTAATTTGTGGCCAGCTTGCTTAATATAGTGAGTTCAACTGGTCAGCCAGGACTGTAGTGAAACTGTCTCAAAAAATCAAATCAAAATGAAAGAACAGAGGACCTGCAGGCCTTTTGCCAACCTGCAGGCTTCTCTCCCTGGGGGTAAGTTGATTGAGCCCTCTTGGCCTTGACTCCTCCAGCCTCACTCACCCTCCCATCACCGCAGCTGGTCTCTGCTCCTAGCCTGGGTCCTGTCCCATTCCTTGTCTTGGCATCCCAGACACCAGGGGAACCACCACTGCTTCCCGATCCTTTGCATCCAGATCAACTCAGCTCCTTCTCAGATCCCCAGGGGCACTGTGGGCCTGGCCCCGCCCTAACCTACCTCTGCCTCCCTGGGTCTGTACAACCCACCAGCCTCTTTCCTAGACACGGGGGCTGACCTTTCCTCTTCCTGGTCCTTTGCATCTACCAACCCAGTTCTTCAGTGTAGTCCCCAGGGGCACATGGGGCCACCTCCCGCCGCCATCTTTCTTTGCACCTCAGGGTGGCACAGCCACCAGCTGGCCAAGACCAGCATCTTTCCTGGGCCTGGCTCCCAAGCCAGTCCAACCCCCAAATTCCTGAGGCCAAAATCTTTCCTGGAGGGATCCAGACCTTAGGAGAAAG
>NW_008337073.1:2881491-2884033 GCF_000622305.1 Nannospalax galili | reverse complement strand
CAAAAGAAATTCACATGCCAAAATCACAGAGAAAAAATAATAACATGTAAAACCAAAATAACATATCCCCAACAAATGCCAATAGTCCTCTAGAGGAGTACAATGGGAACCCCCTAGAGATAATGCAGGATATGAAACTCAAAAGAACAATTATAAACATGATAAAAGAATTCAGTAAATTTAAAGAACACACAAACAAAGAAATCAAAGAACTGAAGGAAGATAGGGATAAACTTCTGAATGAATTCAGAAAAGAGAAATACTGAAGATTACTCAGGCTGAAATGAAGAAGGATGTGAAACACTCAGTAAGCCAATTAGAAACGGCAGGAGAAAGCCTCAACAATAGGATGAACGAAATGGAAAACAGTGTATCAAGACTGGAAGATAAAGTGGATGAACTAGACCACTCAAGCAAAGGTTATGAAAGATTTAAGAAATCACAAGAATGGAATATGCAGGAATTGTGTGACACCTTAAAAAGACCAAACTCACAAATCATAGGCATACAGGAAGGGGAAGAATTCCAAGATAATGACATGGACCAGATCTTCAACAGGATTATAGAAGAAAATTTCCCAAAATTAAAGAAACACATGCCCATACAAATACAAGAAGCACATAGAACACCAAACAGACAGGGCCAGAAAAGAAACTTTCCATGGCACATCATAGCAAAAACACTAAATGTACAAAATAAAGAGACAATACTGAAAGCTGCAAAAGAGAAACAAGTCACATATAAAGGAAAACCCATTAGGATTACAGCTGACTTTTCAGTGCAAACTATGAAAGCCAGAAGAGCCTGGACCAAAGTATTCCCAGTTTAAAATGACCAGAGATGCCAACCCAGATTACTATACCTAACCAAAATGTCTATTATAGTGGAAGGGGAAAGAAAAATCTTCCATGACATAAATAGGCTGAAGGAATTCATGTCCATAAAACGAGCTCTTCAGAGAGTTCTGGAAACAATGCAAAGAGCTGAAGAAAGGAATGACTATACCCAAGGGGTTGTGGAAAGAAATTCAATGAAGGTAGACTTGACTGGGGAGTTCAGTCTGTTAATGTTTAAAGTTATTAACGACAGGACTCAATACCCACCTTTCATTAATAACTTTAAACATTAACAGACCGAACTCCCCAGTTAAAAGACACAGACTAGGTGAATGGATTAAGAAACAAAACCCATATTTTTGTTGTCTGGAAGAAACCCATCTCACTTTCAAGGAAGACACTATCTTAAAGTGAAAGGATGGAAAAAAATATACCAAGAAAATGGTACTAAGAAAAGAGCAGGCATTGCTATTCTAATATCTGACAAAACAGACGTTAAACTAAAACTAGTCAGAAGAGATAAAGAGGGCCACTTCATTCTGATCAAAGGAACAACAAATCAAGAAGATATTACAATCATGAACATATATTCACCAAACTCTGGTGCACTCAACTTCATAAAAACAATACTACAGGACCTTGAGACCCAGATTCATCTCAACTCATTAATAGTGAGGGACTTGAATACCCCACTGTCTCCATTAGATAGGTCAGTCAACAGGCCAGAGACTTAACAGAGAATCATCTGAATTAAACAAAACCATATATCAAATGGACTTAACAGATATTTACCGAGTATTCCACCCAAACACCAAAGGACATACTTTCTACTCAGCACCCCATGGAACTTTCTCCAAAATCGACCATATACTGGGGCACAAAACAAAGCTCAGCAAATACAAAAAGATTGAAATAATTCCATGTGTTCTATCAGACCACAGTGCAATAAAGCTTACAATCAACACCGGAAGAAGCCAAAATCACCACACAAACACATGGAGATTAAACAACACACTCCTGAATGATGAATGGGTCAAAAGAGAAAACTAAATGAAAAGGACAATACAACACAACAAAACCTCTGGGACACACTGAAAGTGGTCCTTAGAGGGAAGTTTATATCTCTAAGTGTCTACATCAAAAAATCGGAAAGGACACAAATAAATGACTTAACATTGCAGCTCAACACACTTGAAAAGCAACAGCAAATGAAATGCAAACCCAGCAGACAAGAAGAAATAAAAATCAGGGCAGAAATTAATGAAATTGAAACAAAGAAAACAATACAAAGAATCAACAATTCCAGGAGCCGGTTCTTTGAAAAAGATAAACGAGATTGACAGACCTTTATCCCAGTTAAGGAAAAGAAAGAAAGAGCACCTCCAAATCAGCAAAATCAGAGATGAAAGGGGAAACATCACAACAGACACCAGAAAGATACAGAATATTATCAGGGAATACTTCAAAAATCTATATGCTACTAAATTTGAAAACCTAAAAGAAATAGATGGATATCTAACGACATGGGAACTACTAAAACTAAACCAAGAAGAGATTAACAGCTTAAACAGACCCATAACACAAAAAGAAATTGAAAAAGTAATACAAAACCTCCTGACTAAAAAAAGCCCAGAACAAGATGGATTTACAGCAGAATTCTATCAGACATTTAAAGAAGATCTGCATCCAATACTACTTAATTTATT
>NW_008337073.1:2881013-2881451 GCF_000622305.1 Nannospalax galili | reverse complement strand
TCTAGCCAGCATCACTCTAATACCAAAGCCAGGTAAAGATACAACCAAAAAAGAAAACTATAGACCCATATCCTCAATGAACATAGATGCAAAAATTCTGAACAAGATTATTTGCAAACCGCATACAGACACACATCTACAAGATCATCCACCATGATCAAGTCAGCTTTATCCCAAGATGCAGGGATCAGTTCAATATATGTAAGTCAATAAATGTCAGAAATCATATAAATGGGCTCAAAGACAAGAACCACATGGTCATCACAATAGATGAAGAGAAGGCCTTTGACAAAATTCAACATGCATTTATGTTCAAAGTCTGAGAGGGAATTGGACTGGAGGGAACATACCTCAACATAATTAAAGCCATATATAACAAACCCACAGCCAACATCATTCTAAATGGAGAAAAACTGGAAGCATTCCCATTAAAATCAG
>NW_008337073.1:2879680-2880388 GCF_000622305.1 Nannospalax galili | reverse complement strand
AGACCTTGGATAGCCAAAACAACCCTGAGCACTAAAAGCAATGCCGGGGGGCCGGGTGGTGGATTTCTATGCCAAATTTTAAGCTGTATTACAGAGCTATAGTCATAAAAACAACATGGTACTGGCACAAAAATAAACCCATAGATCAATGGAACAAAACTGAAGACCCAAATATGAGTAAATGCAATTTCAGCTACCTGATATTTCACAAAGGGCCCAAGAATATTCACTGGAGGAAAGACAGCATGTTCAGCAAATGGTACTGGCAAAACTTGATCTCTACCTGTAGAAGAGTGAAAGTAAACCCCTATCTTTCACCCTGCACAAAATTCAATACCAAATGGATCAAAGACCTCAATGTAAAGCCTGAAACTCTGAAACTCTTAGAAGAAAACGTTGGGAAAAACCTACAAGATATAGGTGTAGGAAAGGACTTTCTAAACCGGAAACCAATAGCCCTGGAAACAAGGGCAAGAATTAACAAGTGGGACCTCATTAAACTAAAAAGCTTCTGTACATCAAAGGAGACAACCAAGGAAACAAACAGAAAACCCACAGAATGGGAGAAAATCTTCACCAGCGATACATCTGATAGAGGTTTAATTACCAGAATATATAACGAACTTAAAAAACAGAGACCCAAAACAAGAAGCAACCCAATTGAAAGATGAGCTAAGGAGCTGAACAGAAAGTTTTCAAAAGAAGAAG
>NW_008337073.1:2878158-2879307 GCF_000622305.1 Nannospalax galili | reverse complement strand
GAGATGGAAGCAACCTAAGTGTCCCTCAGTTGACAAGTGGATAATGAAAATTAGGTTCATTTATGCGATGGAGTTTTATTCAGCAATAAAGAAAGATGAAATCATGAAATTTGCAGGTAAATGATGGAACTAGAAACTGTTATACTAAGTGAAGTAACAGACTCAGAAAAAAAAAATCGACCTATGTTCTCCCTCATATGTGGATCCTAGAACCAAATCCTGATAAGTGAGTATGTATCCAGACATAACTACAGGAACCAGGATAATGGAAAGGAACCAGGAAATTAAAGGAAAAGAAAGAATCTGAAAGAGAAGAACAGTAGGAAACAGGCCTTAATAAAGGAGATATGGATTAAAAATTAAATTCTAAGGGGAGCGGGGAGGGAAGGTTATGCAAGGAACCTTGGGGATAAAAGGAAAGACAGAGCTCAAGAGAGATAGGACCATAAGAGAAGGGTATTATTAAGGGAGAAATTGGAAAAATGGGGGGATCTTAACTGGGGAAACCATGGTGGAAGGGTCAGACAATGAGAGGAATAAATAATGCCTAGCTAGTTAAAAAAAAAAAGAGGGACCCATATTAGTCCAACAACCTACTGACAAATTATACATACAACTAGCTCAAGGAATATATCATCTAGGTAAGGTTTATCTGAGAACAATTGGTCTTTGCCCAAGATTTATCTACATGACACACAGTAATTAAATGTAGCAGACTGATGGAACTAACCTTCTTGGATGTTTAATAAACATACTTTGAGGCTTATACTAATTTGTTCAGAAGGTCATAAAGGACACTTTTTGCTTCTTGCCCTCCTAGGTCGACTAGTTCCATGGGACTATGGGCATCTCTCAAAATGTCCTGGAATGGTGGTGGGTGTCCTGTCCTCTTGATCAAGGAGGCCAAGTAGACCCCACCAGATGCACTTGAACCAGTATCCAGTCTATAAAAAGGAGGGTCAACACAGAGGAATCACTTCCTCTATGCTTCCAATCGAAGCCAACCGTGGTCGAGTAGGACCTTTGACTTATCTTCACATAGGTGGAACTGGTAAAAAAAAGGGAGATGGGCTCCTCCCAAGCCCATGTGACCACTGAGGAACAGATCCTCAAATGACCTTAAGAGTAAAAATAAATTGGTGTATCTGG
>NW_008337073.1:2848875-2878108 GCF_000622305.1 Nannospalax galili | reverse complement strand
GATATAATTACTTAAGAGTCCATATGCATAGCTAAAGGCTACATAACAAGCAACAATGCCAGATAGGAGATACCTTCTTTTGAGTTGTTGGCCAGGGTGGCCAAAGGGACTCCCAAATAGTAACCCAGCATAGAACTGGGAAAATGAACAGCAGACCCTAATCTTATCTAAAGGAGTATTGACAACTGTTTGCAATAGAAGAGGAACAGTTGACCTTCTTAAATCAAAGACCACTAGATAGGCTGACTAGATTCACCAGAAGGGCAAGTAGTGGGGAATGGCTGGGGGTGCCGACAACACAGCAGACAGTAGTAGCGATATCATAGAGTATAAGGGCTGTAGAGGGGGGAAGGAGGCTATGGGAGGGTGCCATCTGGGAAGTGGTTGTATAGTCCAATAAGATGGTTTGGGATGTTCTGTGTGATATACACACACGCAAAACAAATTCAACAAATTTTAAAAAATGTATTTTTTAAGGAGGAAGCATGGAAATTTATGTCATGCTAAGTAGTAGAGGTGACAAACATTACCATTGAAATCTACCCGATGACTTTATAGACATACACAGAAGCCAAGGATTCAAGTGCAACTGATTATGACTAGTAATAATCAGATGCATACAGATTAGAGATGCATGTGCCAACATCTCAGTGTTAGTAGCAAAGACAATGATTCTTTCTGCAAGGAACAATATTTTCTAAAATGAAATGGAGAATTTTTTAAAGGTTAAAAAAACTCATTCAATTTTATGTCTTATAGGGCTTATACTGAGTTCAATATTGTATAACTGTATTAACTCAACTGTGAACCTAGAAACTTGCACCCAGTTGTGAAAGAGATGTACTCTTGCTCTGGAGTGTGTTACTGAATATGTTAACTCTGTAGTGAAATGCTTCTTCTAATCATGCAGCTATTAAAAATTAAAAACATAATGATTAAAAAATAATAATCAGTAGATGTGAAAAACATTACCATTGAAATCTACCTGACAACTTTATATTTATGCTCAGATGCCAAGGAGCTCAGAAAGTAACTGACTGTCACTAGTAATAATCAGATGTATAGAGATTAGAAACATATGTGCAAACATCTAATGTCAATTGCATTAAAAATTAATTTTTCTGTGTGAAACTGTGTATTTTAATAATGAAATGGAGATCTTTTTAAAAGGTTAAACCCTTATTTAATTTTATGTCTTACAGGGTTTGTACTGAGTACAATATTGTATAACTGTAATAATTCAACTGTAAACCTAAAAATTTACAGCCAATTTTGTAAAAGATGTATCTTAGCTCAGAAAATTGTTATTGAATATGTCAATGCTGTTGTCATGAAATGCTTCTTCTAAGTATGTGGTTCTTAAATAAATAATTAACTGGAAACAAAAAATGAAAGAACAACAAAATAAGGTGGAGAATGACTGAGGAAGGCACTAAGTGTTGATCTCGGGCTTTCATAGGTGTGTGCACAGGCACGCATGCATGCACACGCACACACACACACACACACGCACGGATGCAAGCACATGCATGTGGATGCACCCACCCACATTTGAACACACAAAATGCTAGTTTTCTCTTGATTAATTGTTTATTGTAGTGTTGTTATGAGTAGCCAGGGCTCACAACATAGATTTTGATGATTTTAAACAAAATCATATTGTTAACCCCAGAAGAATCAAGCCCATTGTGCTGTCTGCTTCCCAGGCCTTGGAATACCTGCTGTGGGCCAGCATGTGCATGGAATCCTCCGTCCCGCTCTTGTCGGTCAGGTACCTGACGTGGAGAGCCACTCTGTATGCTGCTGTTTGCCAGTGCCACTATGACTGCCAAGCCAGCATTCACGGAGAGGTGAGTGGATTTTTAATCTGGATGGCTTCAACATTTGAAATGCAGCCTATTAAGGCTTTTGTTTTTCAGATGTCTCAAAGAAACAGAGTAACTGAAGAATTGAAAGGAAGCAAAAACCAAAGTTTCAGGTTTTATCTAGCCTGTTCTGTTTTGAAGGTCTCTTGCTGTATTTGGTATTTCTTTCAAATCGTTTTTAAAATAAAACAATTTGTTTATTTTTATTTTATGTACATGAGTGTTTTGCTTGGTCTATGTAAGTGTACTGCAATGCCCACAGAGGTCAGAAGAGGGCGACTCCCTGGAACTGGAGTTACAGACAGTTGTTAGCTACCATGTAGGTGTTAGGAACTGAATCAGGGTCCTCTGCAAGAACAGCCAGTGCTTTATTTCTTTTAAATCTTTGTGTGTGTGCATCTCTGTGTGTGTGTGTATGTGTGTGTGTGTGTGTGTGCTCGTATGTGTAAGTGCATGTGTGTACATGCCATGGCACACGTGTGGAAGTCAGAGGATACCTTGAATGCTGATCCTTACCTTTCCCTTTGTTGAGACAGGGTGTCTTGTTTGCTGCTGTGTACTCCAGGCTAGTTAGCCCAGGGGCACCCAGGGAGTCTTCTTTCTTTGTCTCCCTTATTGACCCAGGAATGTTGGGATTACAGATGTGAGCTGCTGCCTTTGGCTCTGTGTGGGTTCTGGGGATCTGGACTCAGACCTTCACGCTTGTGCTACAAGCATTTTACCAGTGAACCATCCCTTGTGCCCACTTGACCCCCTTTCTGCTCATAGTTTCTAGCATCTTTCTTTCCTCTTTGTGATCTTGAATATAAACTACCTGTTTGGTAGTGCTTCCAGTCACTATCACTATTTGTTACATGGTTTTCTTTTTTTTTTCTTTTCTTTTTTCTTTTTTTCTCTTTTAGACTGAATATTTGAAATGTAACAAGGTGGCAGGGCTCCTAATGCCACCTACTGGTGGCTGGTACAGAATCTTGCTGTTGTTTAAAGGAGTTCCCTTTCTATAGATCTTGATACTTAGTCAGTGGATGTGGCTTTGATCAAAATTAGAAAAGGCCATTCTTTTTTTTTGGGCCAACACATCCTTGCCCCAGGATGCATGCATAGGCTGGTAAGTGGAGTGCAGGATGTGTTTTAGCACCTACTCAGCCCCTTGCTTGGAGCCTTGTGAAGGACACTGACTTCAAGCTATACATGTATCTGTTCCTATTCTGCTCCTGTTTCTGTTCAGAAATAAATGATTTGACCATTAATGATTTTTTACATTTAGTTTTTTTCTGCCTAAACTAATTCTGAAGGGCTGGGTGGTAGCAATCTCCAGAGAGAAGAACAGCTGAATTCAGACTCTTCCAGGGTATGTTTATAGCTCAGGATAATTCTAGAAACTGTCTACCATATATATATATATATATGGTTAACCAGTACAGTAGAGGCAGCACAGTTTATAATACAGCTATTGAACTTAATCAGGGAAAGGAGCATGGATAGTTTTGCCCATTTGATTCCTGTTGGGATTCCTGCTTACTGGGATATTTACACACTCATTTGTGTTAATATCCTGGTTAGCCTGGAAGTGTCTTCACTAAGAGCTATAAGTAAAATATTTCAAAGAGCTGGTGATATTAATGCTGTGAAATTTTGGAAGTCCAATGTATTGTGCTGTACCTATGACATGAACTTTTGTTAACACTTTTTATTTTATCCTTAAAATTTTTTTGGATTGATTTATTTTTATTTTATGTATAAGGGTAGTTTACTTGCATGTATGTAAGTGCAACTATGTCATGCAATGCTCATGGGGGCCAGAAGAGGGTGTTGGATTCCCTGGAACTGGAATTATGGATGGTTGTTAGTTGCTGTGTGGGTGCTGGGAACTAAATGCAGGTCCTCTGCAAGAGCAGCCAGTGCTCTTAACTGCTGAGCCATCTCTCCAGCCCCTTGTTGCTGAACTCTGAAAAAGTCTTCTGAACTCTGTCTTTATCTCTAGTGAATCATCACAGTGGTGAAATGACTAAATAAGTCCACTCTGCCTTCTTCCCTCCTCTCCTTCAGATACTTCTGAAATATTTCCTGTACAGCAGGTATCAGAGGTGAAATGATGGATAAAGCCTTTCAAAGACCCTGCAATGAAAAGAAAGGGATAAAAAAAGCTGGGATTTGAGTAGACTACCTTGGTGGGGGGCGGGGCTCGTGTGTGCCTGCAAGTGTAAGCATGCTTGTATGCAGTCCTAAAGAAATGGATGTTTTGTTTAACCCATATTTTGGTTTTTAAAATTCTGTGATTTGCAAAGTTAATGTGTCAAGAAGTTTATTAATTTTAGATCTATAGCGCTTAGTGGTGCTTCTAGAAAAAGATAGATTGGATAGGTACTGTGCTATTAGGAGTCAACAGCAGCTGGAAGTTTAATTCAGATTAAATCAAGTGTCTTAAGACATCAAACATACTGTTTTTATACATTTTTAATCACTATACCCCAGGTTTCTATGGATTAAATTTATTTTAATCGCACATAGGCATTTGCTCGGCGTGCTTTGGCTAAAATTGATGAGTTAAGGCAGCTGGAATTAATGAGTTCCTCAAACTCTCATGAAAAATCCCGAAGATATTACAGAGAGGCCACGACAAAGGTATGAAAATTTCATGAAACGAAAGAAACTTACTGCACAGCACAGTTGATTAAGTGCTCAGTATTAGTGGCTGAGGCGTGCACGCCCCGTTTCACTCCATGTTAAGATTCTTCTATTTGGAACAGATGGCAGTGATGATTTTCAAAAGAGGAGTGTATGAGTCTAGAAGAAAAAACAAAGTTTTGTTCAGACCAAAGATAAGGATTAACCTCAAGGAAGCCCAAAATGTAAGTCTCAAAGTCTTCTCTTTTTGAGACTAGTTTTGCATCACGCTTGCGTTATTCCTCTGTATCTTTTAAGCGTAGTTAGTAGTGATTAAATTCTGCCCTGGATTTTCTGCACTGATAGGCAAATACAATGTTTTTCCAACTGAGATATGGCCTGACTTCATCCCTTTCTCTTTCTCTTTCTCTCTCTCTCTCTCTCTCTCTCTCTCTCTCTGATTTGTGCCTTACAGAGCCCCAGTTTTGCAATGTTAAGGGATGAGAAATCCAAGAAGAATCTGGGAAATGTTTGCATGAAAAGGCCTTTGCAAATGAACAGGCCTCTGAGCTGCTCTGCCAGGCTTATGCCTTTGGCTGCTTGCTGTTTGCTTTGAGGGTTTCTGATTAGCTTCAGTTTTACCTTTGCAAGTGTCTGGGAACTAGACTACACCATAGCAACAAACAAGCCCCACACCTCAGAAGCCTGAAGCAATAATTTCCCACTGGAGTCAAAGGCTGGTAGAGGTATGGGGGATCCTCACTTAAGATGGCTGCTCAGGAACAAGCTGGGGAGCAGCCCTCATTTAACAGCTTTCTTCTTAAAGGGATGAGAGAGAGAGAGCTCAGAGGATCTCACAGGACCTATGATACCCAGTGTGGAAGTGGTACACTTCTCCCGTGTCATAACTAGACACATGACCCTTCTCAACTTCCGTGCCAAGCACTGTCTTGAGAAAGGGCATGACGTAGTAATGCCTGTGTGCTCCTGCCTCTCTATCCCTTGCTACCTTCTATCTTCTCCTTCTTCCCTTTAAAGGCCTTTCTGAGCTCAGTGTCCTCGAGGTCACGGCTCCCATTTCTCTGAAGCTGTCCCTGGCTGCTCTAGATGGTCATCAGCTCTCTTCTGTGAGTTTTGTGATTGGAAATCACCCAATGCCAGGGCTTCTTTCCCATATATGAAGAAAATGAAACAGAGTGTTTAAGTTACTGGCTCAAGGTCACAAGAGAACCTGTGGCCCTTGCCTAGTCCTTTCTCAGGGCTCTAATGTCTGCTCCTCTCTCCTTAGTTCTTATACTATTTAGGAATAATCCCATTTAAATACAAATATTGCTTTGGACATGGAGTCATTCCATTGCTACTTAGTGTGATTATTTTGGCTACTGAACCCGGAAGAATATTGAGCATAGAACTTTTAAATCCTACCCTATGATGATCAATGCTGCATAATTGCTGAAGGTGGTAACTTGCCAAGTTATAAGCTGTCAGATGAGCTGTTGAACAACCTACATCTGGTGTCATTAAGCAGTAGTGCTGTCATCTTTACAACAGGGCAGAGATAATTGTTTTCTTTCTCATAAACCATTTTTTGAGTGCAAATCAGATTTGGATATCCAAAGTTGTAAGGTTGTCATTGCTTAGCATATAATTAGGATTTGTAGTCATCCTGATTAGCAAAATTAAATATATTGTCAAGGGATTGTTTAAAATTCTAGATAAAATTATATTAAAATCCATGTATAGCCCAAGATGGCCTGGAGCTCACTGTGAGCCCAGGCTGCGCTTGAACCTGATCTTCCTGCCTCAGCTTGTTGAGTGCTGAGATTATAAGCCTGAACACTTTGCTCTTTGGTGACATTTTTTTTTTTTTTTTAAAGAAAACAGTTGTGATCATTTCATGGCTAGTTTTTACAGACATTAGTCTACATAGTCCTTTTGTTTTATTTTGTAAAATATCCTACTTTGCATGTATGAAATAATTATGTTCCCTAAAATAACTCCAGTATGCACTAAATCTATTTTCTAGAACATTTCTTTGTTTGTAAGTCATTTGTTAACTCATAGTATCCAATTTGACATTCAAAAGATTTTTTAAAAGAGCAACTAATTTAAAGTCCTGATGACCAACCATTTAGTAATTCATTTAGTACGTTTGTTAAACATATTTGCTATTTAAGCAAAATAAAGGTTGCATTTTAGTGGAAAAACTACAAAACAATTATATCTGTGATGTTTTAAGAAGAAAATAATGGTGATGGGTGTTAAATGAATTATCCAGAAAACCTGGAGGAGGTTGCTGGCAGTCTTGGATCTTCAGCAAATAGTAGCTGTTGTTACAGTTATTTCTTTTTCATTAATTCATTAAGCCATCATGTACTATATACCTATTGTTTTCATACAGTGGAATATAGAAAAAACTGAACTGTGGTCCTGTTGTTTTGAATGGCCTTGGAATAACGGGCCAGATGTTGCCAAAGAGGCAGAGGAAGAGCACTGGAAGGGAAGGACTGGAGCTTGAGCAGAGCTTGGAAATGAAAGTCAGCGAGGTTGGAGGAGGGGAGAGAGAAATAGAGCTTGACTGGAATAGACTTATTATGTTGAGATGAACACAGTACATCTCAGGAGGTAGCTGTCACAGAGGTGGAACAGACTCCACAGCTGGTGTCATTTAGATTTTCATTCATCCTGACATTTTAAAAGATGCTGCAACATAACCAATACTATATATATGCCGTAACTTGTGTAATATTTCATGGCTCATACTTCTTTCCTTTTTTTTTACTGGTAGACATACTGATGTGCCTCACCTTTTCAGGCATGCTTGTTTTTTCTTTTATTTTATAGATAAAAATCAAAGGTTGGTGAGATGGCTCAGCAGTTTAAGGTGATTGCCACACAAACCTGGTGACCAAGTAAAGGTGGACAGAGGGACCTTACTCTATAATGTTGTCCTTTGACCTCTACAGGAGCTGTGGCATATGCATTGCCTCCATTATGCACACTCAATAATAATAAATGAAATAAAAAATTTAACTGTAGGATTATTGAATAAAGGAATTAAATATTTTTATTTCTCTTGGCATATATTACCAATCAGTAATATCTAGCTTGCTTTCAAGGTTGTAACCAGAACTGTACCAGTTTTGCTATTAGTATTTTGATATTATTTGTTTAAATATTTTTTGTGAATTCAGTTACTTAAGATCAAAGGTGTGCACCACCACAGCCTGGCTTTATTGAGGTTTTTAATGTATCAGTTGGCCCATGGAATGAATGACATAGACACTAATAGAGAGGGAAGCTGGTGTCAGGAAAACAGAATCCAAAGCAGCTCTGTTCTTTCCTTTCTGTGTTTCTGAATTGGCCCAAGAAGACCACAAAATACAGGGATCGTGGGAAATATGGTTGGTATTTTCCAGCTGGGTGTCCATACAGGAAATGCCAACTACAGGTCCCAGCTCCCTTACTGACAATCTCAAGGTACAGAACTGGCCACTTGCTAGAAAGAGTAGAGTATACAAGTGAGCACCTGCAGGAAAAGCCTCTCTGGGCCAGCGGGAAACAGAGTGGCTGGATCTCACCCAGCCCTGCTGAGCTACCTGCTTGTTGGTGTATAGTTGATCAAGCCTTCCTTAGTGTTGACCATCACAGGCCCAGTTATTTACATAAAATAATGTCTCAGATTTCAGTTTGAGGACATTCTGCATTAGATTTCCTTCAGTGCTTATCAATGGACCCACTCCTCCACATTTTCTGGTCATATGGTCTTGAAACTAAAAAGCATTCCAGAGCAATTCTTAGGCCAACAGAGGTTGAGTATAAGCTTGCTCTCTAGGGCTGTCAGTAAGGTACCAGAAATGGAGATGCTGCTGCCTTAATAAAAGACCTTTCTGCTCTACCAGGGAAACACTCACACATAAAGTAGCAAGGTGCTTCCTCTTAAATGGCGTAAAGAGTGACAGCACAGAGATAGAATCCCCGAAAGCAGCCATCTCTCTTAGCATTGGTGAAGCAGACCTTATCCTTTGCATTTTATTGTCTTTGGTCTTCCTTACTCTAGATGTCGTGGCCTCGCACTGTCACAGAACGGCTGTTGGACGAGCTGTTTGATAGCACTGCATCCCAATTTCTGGCTGTCTTGGAATCTCTTTCTGACTCGAGCAGGCGGATCCTACAAACTGGACCTCTGGTTACCGAGGAAGTGGAGCTTCGTGATGTTGTCTTAGAACTGTTTATGGCTGGAAAAGAACTTTTAATACGTAAATAAGTGTTAATATTTAAAAATATTTTATTATTTTTTATTTTATGTGTATAAGTGTATTGCCTGTACGTTAAGTGCACCCATGTTTTGCAGTGCCCAGGGAGGTCAGCAGAGGGCACCAGATCCCCTGGAACTGGAGTTATGAACAGTTGTTAGTCACCATGTGGGTGCTGGGAATCAAACCCGGGTCCTCTGCAAGAGCAGTCAGTGCTCTTAACCACTGAGCCATCTCTCCAGCCCCAATAAATGTTAATATTTTATAGCAGACATTGCTAACAAATATTTAGGGTGGTAGTCCCTATATGAGAAACTGATTTCTGGTTTATATATTGACCATGAATTCAGTAACCTTGCTAATGCCAATTGATAATTCAAGTACTTTACTAGGAGCTTTTTTATTTAAAATATATAATTATGTTTGAATGACAATTATATTTCATTCTTTGCAATTTTTATCTTTTAATTTTCTTTTTACCTTCATTTCTTGACTTGTTGCGTGGACTGGGATCAGCAGTAAACACATAGGAAGGATGCAGTGACACAGACCTCCTTTTCTCATTTCTGATCACAGATGGAAAGCTTCCAACATTTTACTGTTAGTTTAGACAGTTACTAAAGGATTGTCATAGATCCCTTTTTTTTCTAATTCCTGATTTATTGATTTTTTTTGGTCCTCTGCAGAGATTGTGTATGTATGTGGGGGGTGTGTGTGTGTGTGTGTGTGGTGTGTGTGTGTGGTGTGTGTGTGTGTGGTGTGTGTGTGTGGGTATGTGGATGTTAGAGCACAACCTTGGATGTTGTTCCTTAGGTACCTTCTATTTGATGTTTGAGACAGTATCTTTCATTGGCCTAGAACTTCATCAAATAAGCTAGGGTAGCTGGCCAGTGAAGGGATCTGCCTGCTTCCTCTGCCTCTCATCCCACCATTACTGGGATAAGACTGCCTTGCCACTATGCCCAGCTTTTTGCATAGGTTTTAGAGATTGAACTCAGGTTCCTCATGCTTGTGAGGCAAGTGCTTTACTGACTGAGCCATCTCCCCAACTCTGTTGGCTGTGTGTGTGTGTGTGTGTGTGTGTGTGTGTGTGTGTGTGTGCGTGCATGCGTGCATGTGTGTATGCATGTGTGTAGGTGCACATGTGTGTGTTGTGTATATGTGTGTGAGACAGGTGTCTTCACTGAGCCTGGAACTCACTGATTCAGCTAGATTGGCTGGCCAATGAACCGTAGGGATCGTCCCCTCTGTGCCTCCTTAGAGCTGGGCTTGCAGGTGCACACTGTCATGTCTGGCTTTTTATGTGGGGGCTGAGGATCTGAACTCAGGTTCTCATGTGTGCATGGCAAGCTCCTGACTGATTTAGCTCCTCAATCCCTGCTGTGTATTTTATCCTGGATAATTCTTGAATTTTATCAAAAATCTTTTCTGGATTAATTGAGATTGAATTGATCAAATGACTTTCTCTTTTATTTCTAATATGGTAAATTACATTAATTTCCCTTAATTGTTAATAACTCTGTTTTTGTAATAGGCTTGATTTGGAGGTGAGGATTAGACTTTTGATATGTTGCTTGGTTTGTTTGCTATTTAATATTTCTGTTGCTTCGCTCATGAGAGGATTTTCCTGTCTTGCAATGTGTTCCTAGGTTTTCACTCTCAGGATTGTGCTGGTCTCACGAAGTGAGCTGAGAACTTGGTCTTTTCTTTATTGTCTGGAAGGGTTTGTGTCAGTCTGGTGATGCTTTTTTCTTTTCCTCTTTTCTTCCTTTGTTTTGTTTTGAGATAGGTGGCTGGATCTCACTACATAGTTCAAACTGGCCTTGAACTTACGGTAATACACCTGTATTAGCCTCTCGAGTGCTCGGATTGCAAATGCAAGTGACTAGGACCAGCTCTGATGTTGCTTTTTCTTAAATGTATGGTTGAATTTACTGGTGAAGTCCTCTTTTCCTTGAAAGAAGGGTTTTCACTATGGATGGGTTCAGTTTCTTCCATAGGTATAAAATTATTTAAGCTTTCTATTCATTCTTTTTTCCTAACTCCCCTACCAGTTATGTAAATGATACTTTCCTTGAAAATTTCTAGCTTATCTAGTATTTGTAATCTTTAAAATTATTTGTAATTGGTTGTTATGTCTTCTTAATGTCCCTACTTTTGTGCTGATGTCACGTTTCCATTCTTGGTCAGTTTGCCTACTCTTTTTTTAATTTAAAATTTAAATATGATGTTTTATTAATTCCTTGAGAATTTCATAAAATGTATTTTGATCACACTCACTCCCCACTCCTTCCCTTAACCACTCCCATATCCACTCCCACCTCCCCAACCTTCCAACCTCGTGTCATTTTCTTTTTGCTATTGAGACTAATCTGTGCTGTCCATGTACCCCTGCTTTCTATTTCCTCCATTTCACCATGGGGCCAGTGCCTTTATTAATCCTTGTCTATTTTCCTTGTTAGTTTCTATTCTTTGTTAAACCTATGTTTTGCTCTAAGCAAATATTATTTTCCAAAATGATATTTCCCAGTTTATATTCCACAAACATGTTATTGAGGGCTGCAAGGCCCCCAATTCACAATGACACTTGACATTACTGCATTTTCCTTCTGTCCATTCTGAGTTCTGTTCGTTTTGAAGGCCGTGAGCTCATTCATCACACAAGGCACCACAATGTGGTAGAGAGATGTCACATTACGGTGATGCCTGAACAAAGACAGCCTGACCCCTTGGCACAGGTTAAAACCAAGAGGGAGCCTGATTTGTTTGGAAAGCTTGTTCCTCCAGATTTCTCTCTGAACTGTCCTCCTGAACAAAGGACCTGCTTTGTCTGTAGTGAACAGTACATCCAGCATGATATGGGAAATAACATGAGGAACTTGTCTTATTGGAAGAGATTCCCTTTCTGACTCCTGCTGACCCAGAACAGCACACATAACCGCACACAGATGTTATCCATTGAATCCCACCTGTTGTTTGTAACATAAATGGGACAATTTATTGCTTCCAACTCTATTCACTGCTTTTGCTGTCGATATTTTCACAACATACACAGTCACATACATAATTCCAGAGATGGGCAAGGAAATAGTCATGAGAAATTAAAACTATATGTCTACCTTACCAGAGGAGCCCGGGGCCTACTAAGATTATTTACATTGCAAACAAGATGAGATAGTGTTAGATGATCTCAAAACATAAGATTAACTTTGGCTACAAGGTGAGGTGAGATTCCCATTTGTAGCAGAAGACAGTCCCAGAAGAGTCATTCCCACAGTATTTCTCGGATGACTAATGAAGTGGAGAACCATGTTTTGCATTTCTTCTGCCATGTGGATATATTACTTTGTGACATATCTGTTCATATATCTGCCCCTTTGTCTGTTGGCCCATTGACTTTCTTCTTACTACTTTGTAAGAATTTGCCACGCATTCTGATATAATCCTTTTTGAATATGTTTTGAAAATACTTGCTTCTACTTGGTGGCTTGTCTTTTCATTCTCTCTTTCTCCCTTTTTCTTTTTCTTTTTTTTTTTTTTTTTTTTTTTTTTTGAGACGGTCTCACTATGTACCTATGAGTGACCTAGAACTCATTATGTAGACCAGGTTGACCTTGAACTCTTGGCCCTTTTCATTCTTTTTGTGAGCCTGGGAACTGTGCCCATTTCCCCCCACTCTTTCCTTAGTTTCTGGTAGTGTCTGAAAGCTAATATTTAATAAATACATCTTTGCATAGATGGCATTCAAAGTTCTCTCCTGTGTGTGTGTGTGTGTGTGTATTCGTGTGTATGTGTATACGTGTATGTATGTGTATGTGGAAACCAGAGGTAGACCAGATATCTTCCTCAGTGACTCTCCTTGTTTTTTTTGAGACAGCAGCTCTCACTGAACATGGAGCTCACTGATTTAGCTAGACAAATTGGCCAGGATGTTGTAGGGATCTTCCAGTCTTTGCTTTTCCAGCTCTGGGATTTGGGGAGCATGCTGCCATGTCCTGCTTTTTACATGGATGCTGGAGATATGAACTCAGGTCCTTATACATGTGTGGCAAGCATTTTACCAACTGAACCATCTTCCCAACTCTTCAGTTTCTTTATGCTATTTGTTGAGAACATAAATTCTTAATTTGAATGTAGCCCTGTTTGATAATACACTCTTTATAGTTAATCCTATTTTTGTGTCATGTTTAAGAAATCTTTGCCTTGTTGGGGGCTGGAGAGATGGCTCAGTGGTTAAGAGCACTGGCTGCTCTTGTAGAGGACCTGGGTTTTATTCTCAACACCTATATGGTGGCTAATTCCCTCCAGTTCCAGGGAATTTGATGCTCTTTTCTGACCTCTGTAGACATTGTACGGCATGGGTGCATTTACACACATGCAGGTAATATGCTCATACACATAAAAAATAATAAAATAACAAAAAATATTTTAAGAAGGGAAATCTTTGCTCCTTCAATGCCCTACATAGCATATTTTCTTCTAATAGTCCCATTTTGTGTCTTACCTCTTGCATAAGGTCTACATTTCAGCCATTTTTGAAAACAGCTTTCTTTCCCTATTGACTGCAATATCCCTATTATAAATTAGTGGCTTGTTACATGTATCCTCTGTTTTCTCACTCAGCCACATTGTCCAGTGAAGTGTCCAGTTTGTTGTGTGTAGTGCTCATCCACTCATTATTGCTGAATAGTGTTTCATGGTATGGATGCTCTGCAGTTTGCTTAACCATTTACTTGTGGAAAGACATTTTGATTGTTTCCAGTTTGTGGCTATTAGGAAGAAAACTGCTGTGAACTTTCGAATCTGGATTTTAATGTAAAAATAATGTATCACTTCTCTGGTGTAAATACTCAAGAACAACTGCTGTTTCCTATGATAAGTATGTATTTAGTTTTGTCAGAAATTGTTGTAACCATTTCCAGGTTGATTGTGTCATTTTACATTTCCACCTGCCACATGTGAATGATCCAAATTTTTAGTATCCCTGAGAGTGTTTGTTAGTGTCATTATTTTAAAATTTTAGTTATTTTATAGGTGAATAGCGGTGTCTACTTGAGTCTTTAATTTGCATTTTCTTAATGGCTAAAGGTGTGGAGTAGCTTTTCATGTCTACATTCGCCACCTGCACATTCTCTTCAGTCTTCTGCTCTTCTGAACATACTGCTTGGTTATCTCTCAAGTTCTGAGAGTTCTTTTTATGTTCTATGTGGAAGCTCTGATTACTGCCTTTTCAAGGCAATCAAACCTTTGTTAATTTGCATTCCTCCTGGTTACTGCCCCTTTTTTCATTGCTTCTTTCTGAATTTATTTCCTTTTACTAATTCTAAACACTCCAAATTTTGAAGTATCTGAATAATGGATACAAAGCTTTACTTAATAAGCTTGTTCATTTTAAAGTCTGGGTAATATATCTCCATAATCTTGGACATGGGGATTTTGTGGAGAAGTCTAATGCTAGTTTAAATCTTGTCATTTTATACATTTAGCTTTCACAATTTTCTCCTTTTAATGTTATGCCTGCATTTCATTATACTGGGTCTACGAATGCAGGAGGCATTTTGAGCTCTAATATCTTACATTTTTTCCCATTACTTTTAAATTTCTTCTTTGTATTTATTTCTTTTTCTTCAAGACTTACATCAAACAGGTGCTAATATGTTTACACTCACCAGCAACCCCCCCATCTTGTTTTTTTATTAGCCCTTTCTTCTTTTTTTATTTCTTTCCTGCCTTCTGGGCTCCTTGGTCTGGGTTTCCAGGTCACTCATTTGTTTGCTCCTTTCTGGTCTGCCTTCCACCCCGCTATTGAGTTCATAGTGTCTCCCCTGCTGGACGTTAGTTGTGCTCTCTACTCGTTCGTCTAGACCCTGGTTGTACTTCATGTTTCTGATATCCTCTTGCTTCTGAGAGAACACTTGTGCTAAATTCCCATTCATTCTGTTCTATTTTTTTTTGCTTCCTGTGGTAAAGGATATTGCCCTGTGGGTTTTCCTTGAAAACACTTGCATGTTTAATTTTCTTTCTGCACGAGCTTACCTTCTGTTGCCTTGCAGCCATCTGCTGGTGTGGTTATGGTGTTCACCTAGGAGAAGGGGTGGAAAGCTAAATGTTAGCCTGTGCAGCTTTAGATGAGGTATGTGAGTGTGAGTGTGTGTGTGTGTGTGTGTGTGTGTGTGTGTGTGTGTGTATGAAGGCAAGGCGCTTCTGGGGCCACACTTTGGCCTCATATCTTCATCAAAAACAATACAAGTTCTCGGGTGAGAATTTCCTTGATTTCATTCACTCAACTCCTAAACCTGTACAACTCTGTCCACTGTCTTTCATTGAAGTTGAAGGGATATGTCTCTTCCATCTCTTCATGTCTTCAAGTCAAATTCTTCCAAGCAGCCCCTTTCCCAGGTCCTCTTTTATCTTCTTACTTGGTATCTTGAGATAGTCAGATGTGCCTATTTTCATTATTCTCTAATTCTTTTCTTCTATGCGTACATCAGATAGCCTTGGTCCCTGCCATGCAATTAAACTACGTCATGGACAATCTCCGTGTTGCTTGGTCAAGGCTATCTTCTCATCCTTTGCCCTTATCCTGCTCTGTGTGCTCTCTAGAACTTGCTAATGTTGACTGTCTTTGCTCACTAAACACTCTCCTTAAACCATCTACTTATGATATATGTATTAGTGATTCTGAAAGCCACACCCCTATTTTAAATCTCTTTCCTGGGTTTCTGGTCCATGTCAAGCTGTCTACTTGGCTAGTTCACTGTGGCAAAATTTTTATATTGCACGCTTCTTCTTGGTAGACTTAGAGACTGTCCTCCCTCAGACCTGTGTTGGATGGCCTTTCTGTTTGTCCTCCCAGCATGCTGCATTTGCCCACTTAATTTCTTCCTTGCCCCTCTCCCCTGGAAACTCAGTGACAGTCATGCCGGGGACTGTGCCTGTTTCTTTCGCATTGTTTCACTAGTGCCTGGCAGTGTCAGCTAGTTAATATTTAATAAACATATCTTTGCCTGGATGACATTCGAACATCCTCTTTTTATTTCTAGTTTCAAATATTGGTGAAAATGGAAAGCTTGATTTTCCAAAAACCTCTCTTCTGGAGCATATAACAGAAAGGAGAAATACCATTTCTATGGATGCTGCTGTGAAATTTACAAAATTAGCTTTTACTTACGAAGAATGGGGCTTATTTGAATCGCTGGCTGGGCAGCTTATTAATTTTCTCAAGGTAACACATGCAAAATTATTCATTTGTTTTATTAAAATGACATTGATCTTCTCATTAATCTGTGGGATATGCTCCTTAAGAGGCAGGAGGATCCTGAGTCAAAGAAAGCAGAGAAGGATTTGATTCTTTTGGTTGCAGTGGAGCCACTAATCAATGTAAAGAAAAACAAGGGCTTGATCTTCCCTTTGGAGAACGATAAAGAAGGACAGTCACTTCAAAGTTACTTACAACACATTGCTTGTCATGGTGAGTATTCATTTACTTCCTGGAAAATATTTTGCTTTATATTATGTAAGAAAACTTGCTCTTTCTAGATGAGGCAAAACAAAGAATGTTCAAGGCAGAAGGAATAGGAGATGGACAGGCCCGAGAGCTAGAACGTGCCTAGAGTTTGAAGGACTGGCAGGGGGGTCTGTGTGGCTTGTGATAGTGGCAGAAGTGGCGGAATTTGGTAGGTCAGGAATAGCTGGGTGCCAGGTGACGTGGTTGCTAGGCCCTGTGAGGACCACGTATGTTATTTTAGAGATGATTTTGACATGAGATGGAGATCCTATGCAGAGCCAGGGAGCAAAGGGCAAAGGGCAACGGCTAAGCAAAGACTTGAATCATTTAAAAGTTATTGTGGATATGGGGCTGGAGAGATGGCTCAGCGGTTAAGAGCACTGACTGCTCTTGCAGAGGACCTGGGTTCAATTCCCAGCACCCACATGGTGGCTGTGAATCATCCTTAACTCCCGTTCCAGGGAAATCTGAAGCTCTCTTCTGACCTCCATTGCATTGCATGACATGAGTGCACTCACATACACTCATACACATAAAATAAAAATAATAAATAAAATATCTTAAAAAGTTATTGTGTATATACTTGAACAACTAGTCTACTTTTAGATCAGTGGAAATTATTTAATTCCATGGTTTTTATGTTTCCCGTGTTCTTAAGGCATTGCCTGGCTGCTCCTTTGTGGTTGACCATTTATTTGTACCAAGTAGTCATACACCAGTAGACTTTTTTTCTTTACTGGTATCTGAATAAATATTTTTGTATGCTTTTCCAACTGCTACATTTTTAGATTACTCTAATACTATAAGCTTCTTCAGTTTCTTTTTAGATATGGTCAGCGTACACATGGATTAATAACAATAGTAATAATAATAGTAGTAATAGTCTATTTTAATTGGATTAGAGCTACTTAGTTTAATTTTGGTATAAAACATTTAAATATTTTATTGGCATATTTGGTCCGGTGTCACTTGTGCCACTTTTGTAGAATTTCTGTTTCATATTTCATGTTTCATAATTGAATTTATGATTTCATTTTCTTCTGACTTTTGGATGCAGAGTCTTGTGTGAGGAGTTGTGGATATTCCGAAGACATTTTTCATTTGGCAGCAATTCTGCACTTCTGTGTTTGTGTCCCTTCCAAGGTGAATTAATTCCTTTGAATAACTTTTAACAGTGTGGTAGAAAGTAAGTTTTCACATTCTGGCCTAGTTTAAGGCCATAATACAGGATTTGCTCCTAAAATTGTGAACTATTTACTCACTGGAATATATCTTCAAGTTAGCTGTTTGCTTGTAACTTTGAGTTTCTTTTTTATCATCATCATGATTTTGAGTGTCAACTCCTCTGTTTGGGAAAAGTCCTAGGCCGTCTGTGTTTCTAATGATGAGGGAATGAGGCATTGGTTCCAAGGAGGAGAGAAGATGTTTAGTGAAATATGGCCGCTGCTTTTCAGCCCATGATAGCAAAGCCTGCTTATTGCCGGAAGTCACTGCACACGATTGCCAGAATTTAGAAATGGCCTGTGTGTGAGTGCAAGTGCTCAGGTCAAACTACTGGGGCACGGGCTCTTCCTCTCTCCTTCCCTCCCTCCCTTCGTCCCTCCCTCCTTTCCTCTTTTTGGTTTTACAAAGGAGTTCTCACTGTGTAGTTCAGGCTCCTTTGAACTCATGATCCTCCTGTCTCAGTCTCCTAAGTGCTGGAATTACAGGAATGAGACACTATATCAGACCCTCTCTCTCTGTTTTCCTTTCTTCCCATCCTCCCTCCCTTCCTGCTTCCCTCCCTCCCTCCCACCCTCTTTCCTTCTCTCCCTTCCTCTTCTTCTTTCTTCTCCTCCCCTCATCCTTCTCTTTCGGCCCCCTACTCTCTGTTTTCCTTTATGGGAACTGAAACTGAGGTCTCACTAGGCAAGTCACTGAGCTGCATCCCCAATCTTTTAGCACTATTTTAAAAATTAATTCCAAGCCAGGTGTGGTTGGCGCACGCCTTTAATCCAAGCACTCAGGAGGCAGAGGCAGGCAGATCTCTTTGTGTTCAAGACCAGCCTGGTCGACATAGCGAGTTCCAGGACATCTGGGGCTACAGGGAGACCCTGTCTCAAAAAAAGACCAAAACAAAACAAAACAAAACACCTAAATTTCAGAGTTTCCCAGGACCTCTCTGAGGTTCTGCAAAAGTTCGATTTTGAGTCACGGCACCTAATCTATTTTTATTTCCTTGTTTATAATACTGGGATTTTGATGAACTTTCATTAGAAAATTGGGTTTATGCCTATGAAAAATGTTTGAAATCCACATTTATAGAGTTTGGTATTAATGTTTTCATAGGTAAATGCAACATAAAAAGTTAAACAGTTCTGCTCTTAAATACCTTCAGTTTCTTCTAAATTTATTAGAATATGTTGGAACCCTTAAACTTCTAAATTTGTTAGAATATATCAGATTGTCTTTTTCCCTTTCAGTACTTGAAATAGAACCTAGGACTGGGTATAGGCCAGGCAAGTATTCTATCACTGAGCTCCATCCCCAGTACTCTTTTTACTGTTAAATTTTGAGACAGGAGCTTGTTAAGCTGTCAAGGTTAGCTTCAGACCTGTGACTGTACTGCTTCAGTCTCCAGGGTGAGTAGTTGGGATTATGGGCCTGCACCGCCAGGTCCAGCCAGGTATTCAAATTTTGAAAGAAAGGTATTTGACAGCAAATGTAATTATTGTAATTATTATAGTGGAAGAGCTTAACACAAAAGAAAACTCAAGCCTGAAAAGAGTAAAGACCTTTCATCTATCCATTAAAACAATTATATCTTAGTTTAGTTCTGCTCAGTTCAAGTCAATAGGCATTTATTGGTGTTTGATCTCTGCTCTGTTCCCAAACATTGTAGTGATGTGTGGTATATATCAAATTAAGTCCTAGAGCTTCTTAAATGGAGCTCCAAGCTTGATGTATTTTAATCACACAATTCATTAACTTTCTACTTCAGATATAGTGAGTCTATTTTTCTTTCAAAAAGAGCAAACTAACTGATTTGAGAGGAGGCATGCCTATCCTGGCCCATGTGGTAATTGCCCACAGTAAAGCTCTCCCCAGTTTCTCCCAATACTCTCCCTGTTCCCCACTCCTTCTCCCCACCCTCCTCTGCATCCTTTCCATGCTCCCCACTCCTCCCCACCCTCCTCTGCATCCTCTCCATGCTCCCCACTCCTCCCCACCCTCCTCTGCATCCTCTCCATGTTCCCCACTCCTCCCCATCCTCCTCTGTATCCTCTCCATGCTCCCCACTCCTCCCCACCCTCCTTTGCATCCTCTCCATGCTCCCCACTCCTCCCCACCCTCCTCTGCATCTTCTCCATGCTCCCCACTCCTCCCCATCCTCCTCTGTATCCTCTCCATGCTCCCCCCTCCTCCCCACCCTCCTCTGCATCCTCTCCATGTTCCCCACTCCTCCCCATCCTCCTCTGTATCCTCTCCATGCTCTCCACTCCGCCCCACCCTCCTCTGCATCCTCTCCATGCTCCCCACTGCCCCCCGCCCTCCTCTGCATCTTCTCCATGCTCCCCCCCCCTCCCCACCCTCCTCTGCATCCTCTCCATGTTCCCCACTCCTCCCCATCCTCCTCTGTATCCTCTCCATGCTCCCCACTCCTCCCCACCCTCCTCTGCATCCTCTCCATGTTCCCCACTCCTTCCCACCCTCCTCTGCATCTTCTCCGTGCTCCCAGTGCTTCTCCCCATCCTCTTCTGCATCCTCTCCCTGCTCCCCACTCCCTGTCTTGTTGTTACCTTATCTCCCCCCTCCAATTCTTAATTATTTTAATGCAAATTTTTTTTTAAAAAAGAAAAATACACATTTGAAAATTAGATAGAACTTCCTGGCTTACAAACTGGGTAAAAATGTTTGGGACTTTTTAGAGAGTAGGACTAGTGTCACAGATGCTGGGTGAGACTCAGGACGTGGCCTCCTTAGGTGTGAATTCATCTCATTGGCGTCTCTCTGGTCATTCATCTGTGGGGAAATCACTCCATCTCCTTTGTACTTTGTTCTGCTCATCTCTTAGTGGGGATGATAGTGATGGCACTCACCTTCATGCCCTGATCTAAGGGTCAGATGACTTGGGTATGGAAGGCCTTTGCACAGGTACTGCCCGTCACACACTAAGTGTTATAGACATATGTCTTCTTACTTGCATCATTGGTTGTGTTTTCCAGGGTGTTCATCCTGATAAGGAAATTGTTGTAGACATAATAATGCTCTTATGGCAGAAATGCAAGCTAGGAATTCAGAGGATCACGATACCCAGAAGCGACTATGCAAGATATTCCCAAAGAATCATCACTAACAAAGTACTCTTTTTGGTTTCCTTTCACCTGTGTTTTTAATATTTCTTTGAGAATTTCATACATGAGCACTGTATTTATATCAGTCCCATCCTGCCCATTCTCCCTCCAACTCCTCCCACATCCCCCAACTCTGACCCAACTTTCTATTCTCTTCTTTGATTATTATTGTTACATATACATATGTCCATATACATACAATGTGCTGAGTCCTTTAGAGGTACGTGTGTGTACATCTGTTTATGGTTGAGCATTTGGTCAGGGCATGTCTTTTTAAAAATTTTTATTTATTATTTATATTTTTAAGTATATGTGTGTATTGCCTGTGTGTAGGTAAGTGTACCTGTGTTGTGCAATGCCTGTGGAGGTCAGAAGAGGCTGTCAAATCCCCTGGGACTGGAGTTATGGACAGTTGTTAGCTGCCACGTGGGTGCTAGGATTTGAACACCGGGTCTTCTGCAAGAACAGCCAGTGCTCCTAACTGCTGAGCCATCTCTCCAGACCCAACATATGTGGTTTTAATTCAACACATTTCCAATCTAGATCTTCCCTGTACCTGCAGGTGTAACTCATATCCTTTGTAGATGCTTTTGGTAAGAAGTTACACTTCGTAGTTCTCAGTAATCTTCCTCTTAATGTGTACTGCTGTGATATGGCCCAATTTGGCTTTTGGAATAAATCATTAAGAAGATTAATAAGAACAAAAGTATTAAGGAGGTTCATTTCCTGCAATAATGCATTTAGATTACTTAAAAGCATAGCATATTTCATTGGAAGGAGAAAGTTGAACATTTGAATATTATAAACCTGGATATTTAAGATAAAATATTTTAGTGGTGAAATATTTTAGCTCCAGTGTGTCCAAACTTCTCAAGATTAGTTGTATTAGGATGCATGAATCTGATGTTTTGATCATGCATGTACTCTATTAAATAATGGTATGGATAAATAGTGTTTTATCGTAAGTCCTAAAGAGTGATGGTTGGTTTTATGTGCTGTTCTCTGGGGACATATGTCTGAAAGACAATTTCTAAGCACCTATAGTGGAGTGTGAAACATCTACTTATTTGGAAGACTTTGAACTTTGACTATATAGGGAATATTTTGGTGATATAGAAAAGCAACAGATAATAAATTTTCCAGTCTAGCTGCAGGCATTCAGGCTATAAGCAGTTGAAGTTTTATGAATTTACATAAGCAGATTTATTATTAAATGCTCCTTAGAATTATTTTATATTATTAATAATTAATATACATTAATAAGGAGGCCTATGAATATCTCTTTGTGCTCAGAAGAGAGTGATTTCCAGGGGTATTAAATTAAAATTTGACTCTGTACTCTATGATATACTCTTACTTTGTTTTGCTGTGCGTTTTCTCTTTTTTAGTGGATTTATCTCCTGTGGCAGTTAAGTGAAGTGATTCACTGTTATAAATTGGAAGATGTCGACATTGTGATGGTGGCAGAGATCACATTACGATTAAGTGAAATATTAGAGTCTTTGGGAAGCTCAAGAAGAAAGTTAAAAAAATCTGCAGGTAAAATGATGTGTTAAAAGTACGGGATTGTTGGCACATGCATGGAGAAGTGTGCGTGTGCCATCATGAATTAGAATACAGGATAGCTGCTGTGTGTGGATGATAAGCTTTTCATTATTGTGCTTCATTGATGATTTATAATAAGAGATAACAGTGCAGGTGTAATCAGGTATATATAAACAGAAGCTTAGATGCTCTGTGGTTTGATGGTAGACAAGACTCTGTCTTTCCTTCATTTGTATATCCCCTTCATCATTCTTTTTCCTTTTTCTCTTTCTATTCATTCCCTTTTATATTTTTCCTCTTCCATTTTATCAAAGGAGCAAGTGATTCTTGAATGAGGAGAGTACGCTTGCTTGCCACTGTCTTCTTGAGTTCTCGCTACACTGCCTGACACAGGCAACTTGCTCCAGTGAATCTTCATAGGAGGAGCAGCCGTCCCCCATACGTTATCTCCATTTTAATTCTCCCTTTACTAATTTGCTATTGCTTTAGCTCCTCAAGGCTGTCAAATGGCTTCCTCTTCAGAATCGTTATAGTGTGCATGGGAAAAGTAGGCTTCATGCCTATTTTTGGTTTTGTTTTGAAGAGACAGGGTTTCCTGTAGCTTAGACTGGCCTCAAACTCACTGTGTTGCCGAGGCTGACATTGAACTACTGATCCTCTCGCCTCTACCTCCCCAGAGTTGGGATTACAGACATGTGTCACCATGCCTGGCTCAGTTTCATGTCTCCCTACAGTATGTGATTTCTTTTTCCAAACTCCTTGCCCTGTATCTACTATTTCATTATCTCCTTAGCTTGCAGATTAAAAAAAAAAACATATTTTCCATCTTTTCTTCAGCCTGAAGTGTTCTAGATTACTCATTACTGGAAACAAAAAGTCAAAATGATTTATTTATTTATTTATTTATTTATTTATTTATTTTTGGTCTTTTTAAAACAGAGTCTTCCCTGTAGCCACAGCTGGCCTAGAACTCACTATGTAGACCTGGCTGACCTGGATCTCACAGAGATCCACCACGCCCAGCATGATTACATTTTTAAAACAGTATACCATACCTGGCATGATGACATGTTTTAAAAAGTTTGTTTTTGCAGGGTGTGGTGGCACTTGCCTTTAAATCCAGAACTCAGGAGGCAGATTATTGTTTTACACTGCTAATTTATAACCAGGTTAAATACAATTTAAGATTGATTATTTGTAAATAGTGTTTCATATTGAAAATCATAAATATTAAAATATAGTTCATTTATCAGTTTGGAAACTTTTATTTTGAAGCTTCTTTTTAAAAAATTATTTGTTTTCATTTATAAATAAATATAAATGAGTGTATTGCCTGGATGTATGTAAGTGCACCCTGTTGTGCAATGCCCTCAGAAGTCAGAAAAGGGCCTAGAATCCTCTGGAACTGGAAGTTACAGATGGTTGTTAGCTGCCATGTGGGTGCTGGGACTAGAACCCAGGTCCTCTGCAAGAGCAACGCATGCTTTTAACCACTGTGCCATCTCTCCAGCTGCATATTGAAGCTTCTACATTGATGCAATGATGCTTGTTTTCATTTAGATATAGAAATTCTTAAACTCTTCTAAGAATACTATTCACATCACTTTATTGGCATGTAAAACATTATGTCAAGTCATAGCTATGAAAATTCTGCTTCTTGAGCTATTTCATTAAGTTTAGTTTAAATTATTGTATTTTAAAATAAGAAGCAGCATTACCACATAAATATTTGTAATTTATATTCCTTTAACTCAGACTAGGTTTCCCTGGTATTTGTCTGAATCCATAAGGCTATGCCATCCTTTTAAATGAACGTTAGGGAACATAGAAGGAAGGGCAATGATTGCCATGATATTGCCGTGTGGATAAACAACATTCTTGAGTTGTTTCTTGATTACTTTATATAAATATAAGTTTAAGTATGTAAAAGAAACATTTTGATATTTTGTCAAATTCTAGTGGTGAGTCATTTCCAAGATTACTAAATAAAAAAAGATGACCAAGTTAGTTACTGTTTTATATCTCCATTTCCTTCCCCATGTCCTCCTGTTGTCTTTCTGTTCGCGTCTTCCTGTCTTCCCGTCCTCTTCCCTTTCCCCGTCCTGTTCTTCTTGTCTTCCCATCTTCTTCCTTTTCCCTTTTGTCTTCCTTATTTCTTTTTCAGATTTATCTGCAATAATAGATCCTGAGGAATTCCCCGGGACTCCAAAAGGGATCCCAGAAGGTCTTCCAATATTAAAGGTATTACAACTTACTATAGAAAACATGTTTAAAAACGTGAATTGTTATTTTCAAAGATGAAATTTGTAAATTACAATGGTTGATTGTAGAAATAACTTTGAATGTTCAGGCCTTCAGGGTTTTTGTTTCTGTGTATTGATAACTGCAGAGGTGTTCTTCTGCATTTTGACTTTCCTCTAGAAGACGTCCAACCAGCTCTCAATGGAAGTTTAACACAAACTCTTCAGAGGCCTTGCTGCCACATTATCACTGCTGTTTTGAATGTGTCAAGATTCATTTTTATTCTTTCTGTTCTTTTCTCTTTAAAAGTTTTTTTTGTGAACACCATACATGAATAGTTTGTGCATGATTTCCATTCCTCTCAATCCCTCTCCCACTCCTTCTCAACTTCTTGTTCTTTTCTTTTATTATTACCACTAATAAACATGCATACATTTATAGATATACATAATATATTATAATGTAATATGTATAATACACCGAGGTCATTCAGTGGTGCTCCTGTGTACCTGTGTTTAAGGCTGCCCACTTGGAGTTAGATAACCTCTTAGGGAGTCAGTCCCTAGAGCAAACTTATTCTCTGTTCCTCAGCATCCATTGATTGCCTGCAGCTGTTCATCCTGGGGTGGGTTCCCTTGACATTTCCCCCATCCACTTTGATATGTCAACTGGTTTGTCATTATATGCAAATCTTGTTAGACTACGATACTGTGGAGATTTCACTGCTGTAGCTTCTCTATCATGTTTAGAATGCATTAAGTAGAAGCAGGCGACTTGTCCCTCTGGCTCTTACAGTCTTCTGCCCCCTCTTCACATGATGTTCCCTGAGCCTTAGGTGTAGAGGTTGCACTGTAGATGTGGCACTTAGGACTGGGCACCTCACAGTCACTTATTCTCTGCGTTTGACCATTTTTGGAACTTCATAATAGTTTCCGTAGATTTCACAGGGGCCTCTGGCAGACTGAGCAAGTTTATAGCTGGCTGAAATCCATGGAGCACAGTGATGCACTTGGCAAGTGTTCAGTATTCTTTAGCTTGCGTGGGAGAGTACGTGGCTTGTCCTCTTCTTTGTTTGCTTTTTCTGTGATATTTCAGTTACTTCTGCACATAAACATATCGTTGTCTAGATCCGAATGCAGTTGCTTCGCACATGCTACCAGCATTCATTTCTTATAGACAGTGTCCAGAGCAGCACTTGTAATGTGATGCTGGTCTTCTGTTTCAGGAAAAAGATATCATGTAGCAATCATGGATGATTTCAGATTAAACACAATAGATTTCTTTGCTGTGAAATTTCTCAGAGGCGTTACTGTTTCTAGAAGCTGTGTGATTTTCCAAGGAGATATAGAATGCTACAAGTTTTATTTTTACTCATTGCAGAATGTTTATGTAGGACTTTGGTATTTCATAGATGACTTTAAAAATAGTTTTTGAGAGAGGAAGCCAGTGAATATTTTGATTTGCCTTGAACCTTGATTTAATCAATAAACTATAAATTGTAAGAGTTGCACCGACATTGGAAGATGTTTTACAACATAAAAAATACAAATGTGCAACTTTACTATTTTGATCTATACAATGTCAGTTTTCTATCTTCTCTTTTAGTTTATCTCATTTTTCCCTTTTGTTTTTCTGAGACCTCTCCCTGTAGCCCCAGAGGTCCTGGAACTCATTATGTAGACCAAGTTGGCCTTGATCTTATAGAGATCCATCTGCCTCTGCCTTCCAAGTGTTGGGATTAAAGGCGTGTGCCACCACACCTTGCTTAGCTCATATATTTTTAAAATATTTTATTTATTATTTTAATTTTATGTGTATGAGTGTATTGCCTGCATGTATGTGAGTGCACCTATGTCGTGCAATGCTGTGGAGGTCAGAAGAGGGCTTGGGATTCCCCTGGAACTAGAGTTAAGGACAGTTTCTGGCCACCATGGGCGCTGGGAATCAAACCCAGGTCCTCTGCAAGAGCAGTCGGTGCTCTTAACCTCTGAGCCATCTCTCCAGCCTCTTAGCTCATATTTTAACATTTAGCATTCTGAAGCTTTTTGTAACATTATTTTAGCAGCCCCTTTCCTATCGTTAGATGTCAATCCTCCTAATTGCTGTCCTTTTTTGAAAAAAACGCATTTGAAATATATGACAAAACTATAAAGAATATTATAGTGAAGACCCATTTTCATCAACTAGCTTAAGAAACCAGGTGTTTCCAGTATATTCACCTTCAGAGTCTGTGGTGAGTTGCATGAGAATGTCCCCCATAGGCTCCAAGTATTGAACATTTTGTTCCCAGTTGGTGGCACTGTTTTTGGAGGTCTTAAAAGGTGTGCCCATGCTGGAGGAAGCACATCACTGTGAGTGGGCTTAGAAAGTTCTTAAGCCTTTCCAGATTTCCAGTTGTTCTCTGCTTCTTGTGCCTGCTTGAAGATGTGAGAACTTAGCTTCTGGTCCTACTCTAGCCAGCTCTGCCATCATGTTTCCTGCCATAATGGACCCTTTGGAGGTGTAAGCTAAATAAACTCTTATAAAAAAGTTCCCCTGGTCATGGTGTTTCTAGCACAACAACAGAAAAGTAACTAATAGAGAGTCTCTGGCAGATTGATTCTGGGATCCCCACAGATGCAGTAGATGCACAGTCTCTTATATAAAATGATGTAGTATTTGTATACTTCACAGTCTCTAGATTACTTGTAATACCAAATACAATGTGTGATATAAATAATTGTTATAATGTATTGTGTAGGGAATGACAAGAGAAAGTCTTTACATGTTCAATACAGATACAGTTTTGTCGGAAGTTTTTTTGTGTGTATGTATGCCTATTCATATATGTGCAGGTGTGTGTGTGTGTGTGTGTGTGTGTGTGTGTGTGTATGTGTTTGTGGGTGTGCTATGCATGTGGAGTTCAGAGGTACATCAACCTCATATGTACCTCAGGTCCCATCCACCTTGTTTTTAAAAAATTACACTTATCTCACCTCCCTCTGCTGCCCTGGGCATGCACAACCCACTAGCCTCTCTCCTGGACACTGAGGCTGACCTGTCGGCCCAGAACCACCACTGCTTCCTGACCCTTTGCAACCAGAACAGCCCAGTTCCCTCTCACCATCCCCAGGAGCCCTCTGGGCCTGGTCTCGCCCTCACCTCCCTCTGCTTCTGTGGGCTGCACAACCCACCAGCCTCTTACCTGGGTAAGTCCATCCATGCCCACTGAGCCTTGACTTCCCAGCTTCATTCAGCCTCCCAGCTGCCCAGCCCCCATCTCTGCTCCTAGCCTGGGTACAGGCCCATTTCGTGTCTTGGCACCCCAGACACCAGGGCTGACCTCTCTGCTTGGAGCCACCAATGCTTCCTGATCCTTTGCATCCAGCCAACCCAGTTCCTCCCTGCAGTCCCCAGGAGCCCTTGGGGCCTCTTCCCACCACCACCTCCCTGTGCATCCCTGGGTGGCACAGCCACCAGCTGTCTGAGAACAGCATCTTTCCTGGGCCCTGCTCCCAGGCCAATCCAACCCCCAAATTACTGAGGACAACATCTTTCCTGGAGGGATCCAGACCTTAGGAGAAAGCCTGAGAGCATCTGTTCCTCATATGACTTGGGCCTCTGTGGGAACTCCTGAAGACAAAAGCAATTTGGCCACTCCAATATAAAATTGAGAGAGTGAACCAGAAGCTTAGACAAACCAGCTTTTCATGCCCAAAAAGCAAACCACAAAGACACATAAAGTTTACAAAAAGAAGCAGACCTAAACTTGAAGGCTTGACTCTCACACAAGAATCAGAAACTACAAAAGAAATTCACATGTCAAAATCACAGAGAAAAAATAATAACATGAAAAACCAAAGTAACATATCCCCACCAAATACCAATAGTCCCCTAGAGGAGTACAGTGAGAATCACCTAGAGATAATGCAGGACATGGAATTCAAAAGAAAAATTATAAAGATGATAAAATAATTCAGTGAATTAAAGAACACACAAAGAAATCAAAGCACTGAAGGAAGATAGGGTTAAACTTCTGAATGAATTCAGGAAAGAGCTAGAAATATTGAAGACTACTCAAGCTGAAATGAAGAAGGAAATGAAACACTCGGTAAGCCTATTAGAAAAAACAGGAGAAAGCCTCACCAATAGGATGAATGAAATGGAAAACAGAATATCAAGACTGGAAGATAAAGTGGATGAACTAGACCACTCAAGCAAATCTATGAAAAATTTAAGAAAGCACAAGAATGGAATATGCAGGAATTGTGTGACACCATAAAAGACCCAACTTACAAATTAAGAAAGACATGCCCATGCAAATACAAGAAGCATATAGAACACCAAATAGACAGGACCAGAAAAGAAACTCTCCACAGCACATCATAGTAAAAACACTAAATGTACAGAACAAAGAGACAATACTGAAAGCTGCAAAAGAAAAACAAATCACAAATAAAGGAAAACTCATCAGGATTACAGCTGACTTTTCAGTGCAAACTATGAAAGCCAGAAGAGCCTGGCCCAAAGTATTGCCAATTTTAAATGACCACAGATGCCAACCCAGACTACTATACACAGCCAAAATGACTATTATAGTGGAAGGGGAAAGAAATCTTCCCTGACATAAATAGGCTGAAGGAATTCATGTCCACAAAACCATCCCTTCAGAGAGTTCCTGAAGCAATACAAAGAGCTGAAGAAGGGAATGACTATACTCAAGGGGTTGCGGTAAGAAATTCAATGAAGGTATAACTGTGGAAAAGTACAGCTATATCAAGTGTATGAACAGAAATAAAAATGACAGGATTCAATGCACACCTTTCATTAATAACTTTAAATATCAATGGACTTAACTCATCAGTCAAAAGACATACTAGGTGAATGGGTTAAGAAACA
>NW_008337073.1:2846749-2848604 GCF_000622305.1 Nannospalax galili | reverse complement strand
CAATACTACAGGACTTTAAGACCCAGATTAATCCCAACTCGTTAATTGTAGGGGACTTAAATACCCCACTGTCCCCATTACATAGGTCAATAGGGCAGAGAGTTAACAGAGAGACATTTGAATTAAACAATACCAAATATTAAATGGACTTAACAGACATCTACCGAGTATTCCACCCAAGCACCAAAGGACATACATTCTAATCAGCACCCCATGGAACCGTCTCCAAAGTTGACCATATACTGGGGCACAAAACAAACCTCAACAAATACAAAAAGATTAAAATAATTCCATGCATTCTATCAGACCATAATTCAGTAAGGCTTAAAATCAACACTGGAAGAAGCCCTAGTCACCACATGAACACATGGAGATTAAACAACACACTCCTGAATGATGAATGGGTCAAAAGAGAAATTAAGAAAGAAATAAAAGTATTCCTGGAACTAAATGAAAAGAACAGTTCAACACAACAAAACCTCTGGGACACGCTGAAAGCTGTCCTTAGAGGGAAGTTTATAGCGCTAAGTGCCTACGTTAAAAAATTGGAAAGAACACAAAAAAAGATTTAACATTGCAACTCAACACACTTGAAAAGCAACAACAAATGAAACCCAAACCCAGCAGACAAGAAGAAATAACAAAAATCAGGGCAAAAATTAATGAAATCGAAATGAAAGCAATACAAAGAATCAATGAATCCAAGAGCTGCTTCTTTGAAAAGATTTACAGACCACTAGCCCAGTTAACCAAAATAAAGAAAGAGCAACTCTAAATCAACAAAATCAGAGATGAAAGGGGAAACATCACAACAGACACCAGAAAGATCCAGAACATTATAAGGGAATACTTCAAAAACCTATATGCTACTAAATTTGAAAACCTAAAAGAAATGAATAGATATCTAAAAGCATGGGGACCACCAAAACTAACCAAGAAGAGATTAAAGCTTAAACAGACCCATAACAGAAAATGAAACTGAAACAGTAATGCAAAACCTTGTGGCTAAAAAAAAAGCCCAAGACCACATGGATTTACAGCAGAATTCTACCAGACATTTAAAGAAGATCTACATCCAATATTACTTAATTTATTCAAAAAGAAAGAAATGGAGAATTTCCAAATTCCTTCCTTCTATGAAGCCAGCATCACACTAATACCAAAGCCAGGTACCAAAAAAGAAAACTATAGACCCATATCCTTAATGAACATAGATGCAAAAATTCTCAATAAAATACTTGCAAACCACATACAGACACACATCAAAAGGATAATCCACAATGATCAAGTTGGCTTTATTCCAGAGATGCGGGGATGGTTCAATATATGTAAGTCAATAAACGTCATAAATCACATAAATGGGCTCAATGACAAGAACCACATGGTCATCTCAATAGATGCAGAGAAGGCCTTTGACAAAATTCAACATGCATTTATGTTCAACGTCCTAGAGGGAATTGGACTGGATGGAACATACCTCAACATAATTAAAGCCATATATAACAAACCCACAGCTAACATCATTCTAAATGGAGAGAAACCGGAAGCATTCCCATTGAAATCAGGAACCAGTCAAAGTTGTCCGCTATCTCCACTCCTCTTTAACATGGTGCTTGAAACTCTTGCAAGAGCAATAAGACAAGAGCAAGAAATTAAAGGAGTATAAATTGGAAAAGAAGAGATCAAATTATCCATTTTTTCAGATGATATGTTATTATATCTAAGAGATGTCAAAAATTCCCCCAGAAAACTCCTAGACATTATTAATATGTTCAGTAAAGTGGCAGGTTACAAAATTAACTTACACAAGCCTGTAGCCTTTCTATATACCAATAACAAGCAATCAGAGAAGTAG
>NW_008337073.1:2844178-2845186 GCF_000622305.1 Nannospalax galili | reverse complement strand
AGAAAAGCAAGTGAGTTATGTTCTTCCTCATTTGTGGATCTTAGCACCAATCCCTTATATGTGAGTATATATCCTGATGTAACAGCAGGGGCCAGGAAAATGAAAAGGATGCACGCGGTAAAGGGAAAGAAAGAGCTCAAGAGAGGTAAGACTATAGGAGAAGGGTATTATTAAGCAAGAAAGGGAAAAAATGGGGGCACCTTAATTGGGGAAACCATGATGGAGGTGTTAGACAATGCGAGAGATAAATAATGCCTAGCTAGTTTTTAAAAACTAGAGGGAACCATGGTAGTCAAACAACATACTGAAAAATTATATGTACCAGGTCAAGTAATATATGACTAGGCAAGGTTTATCTGAGAACAATTGGTCTTTGCCCAAGATTTATCTACATGCCACACAGTAATTAAAAGTAACAGACTGGTGGAACTAACCTTCTTGGATGTTTAACAGACAGATTTTGAGGCCTATACTAATTTGGTCAGAGGGACATAAAGTACAGTTTTTGCTCCTTGCCTTCTTAGGTTGACTAGTTCCAGGGAACTATGAGAATCTCTCAAAATGTCCTATAATTGTGGTGGGTCACCTGTCCTCTTGATCAAGGAGGCCATGGAGACCCCACAAGATGGAGTTGAACCAGGGTCCAGTCTACAAAGAGGAAGGTCAACACAGTGGAATCATTTCCTCCATGCTTCCAAGTGAAGCCAGCCATGGTTGAGTAGGACCTTTGACTTATCTTCACATAGAAGGAACTGATAAAAGAAAGGAGCCAGGAGCTCCTCCCAAGCCCATGTGATCCCTGAGGAACAGATCCTCAAATGGCCTTAAGAGTAAAAATAAATTGGTTTATCTGGGCCAACTGTATGGCCTTAGACACCCAAAAGGAAAGTATAACCAAAGATTAAAGGGGCCAATATAATTTTTTAAGAGTTCATATGTTTAGCTAAAGGCTATATAATAATAAGCAACAATGCCAGATAGGAGATACCTTCTTTTGAGTTGTTGGCC